>NC_048595.1:133945825-134245825 GCF_003668045.3 Cricetulus griseus | reverse complement strand
GCCCAAGTTAAATGTTAGCATTTAACATTTAACATGGTTGGTCTCTCTGACTTTCTGACTACTGAGAGATGAAATCCTTGTTTCCTGATGGTATGGAGAACAGGCTCTGTCAAACAGAAAGAAATCAGTTAGGTGCTCTTTTCTCTGGATGACTGGAAGGAGGCCAATCAATGGGAAAAGATAGGGCCACTGTGTGAGTTCAGGTGACCTAGGTTCAGTACCTCACTGGGCTTCAGCCAAGGCATTTTTGTGGCAAGTGTTTCTGATGCATCTGAGTACTTCTTCTTGGGTCAATGTTAGTGTGAAACTGGAAAAATCATATGATTTTTTAAAGGCTGCAATGGCAACCAATCTGTGAAATAAGACTAATTTGACTTTATTTCAGGCAGGCTTGATGACTCTCACACTTATAAACCCAACACTCAAGAGGCAGAGACAAGAGGATTGCCACAAATATGAGGATAATTTGGTCTTCCTGATGAGTTCCAAGACAGACAGAGCTAGATTGAAACTTTGTTTTTATTAAGCAAGCTTTATTTCATTGCAAACAAGTAGACGTGTACATATGAGTAGTAATTAAAGAATTTAAATACAAAAGAATTATTCTTTAGTTATCAAGAATGTGGTTTTCTAGAATCATATTCTTCATAAGTTAAAATTTCCTTTGTTAATATACATGAGTAAGCATCCTGATGTCATATGAAATAATGAGAAAATGAGCACTCCTACCTTCCAGGCAAGGAAGATGACAGAAGATTATCATTTCTTGAGCAATTATTTTCTGTTGCTCTTTCCCATTTTTTCTTTGCCTTAAAAGCTGAAGTTCCATTTGGAAGGAAAAACAATAACAAAATTAAAAATCAGAAGCATAATCACATGTAATACCATTTTAAGAACAAAACATTAAATATTAGAGATTTAATGTGGTTGAGTTCAATACTTCAGACTCAAATCCAGATCATAGCTATTCTCAGTGATTGGACAGGAGACTACAACAAACCAAACCACCCCCTTCCTATATGATAAAACTGCTTCAAACCTAGTATTATTATTGCTCTAGTTCTGCACTGTGGGTTTTCCAGTGTCCCTGAGAGAAACCAAGCCTTTTTAAAATAACTGCTTTTTACAATGCTATTTGCAAGTAACTTATATTGCTAAATTTTGATTTTAGGGTTTCTGTACAGTTTTCAGTATCCTTTAGAAGATATTTCAACCTTTAAATTGCTTTTCAGGCAGAATGGAGATGAAATTACATGAGAGATTTAGATAAGTGCTGTGCAAATCCAAACTAATGCCCCAAAATTATATATATATATATATATATATATATATATATATATATATATCAGTCTACCCTGCCTAGCTTCCTGGGAAATTGCTGAACTTTTGTTTCATCTGACTTGAGCAGACACAGTCTAAAGTAGATGTGTATGAGAGTTCTGGCTTGTCATCTAAGGAAAGGCACAACTGAAAGTGGGAAACTAAGAAGGAATTCCTGCCTGCTCAGTGATCCCTCATGGGGCACTGTGACATGAGTACCATTTAAGTGCTTGATCTCAGTTAATCCTCACAGCAGCTCGAAAAGTGAGGGATTATTATCACCTTCTTAGAGACTCAAAGACCAATTCAGAGAAGTTGAGCATCTTGCCTGAGATCACACAATGATAAGGGTATGAACTCAGAAATGGTACCTAAATCCTGCCACGTGTCCAGTTCTTCCCATGGTACTGCACTACTAATCTGTCCTCAGAGTCCTCATAAAACATCTGCTACTTTAATTTGTTTCCTAAAGTGTTAAAAGGACAAGACAAACAAGCAAAAATAAGAGAGAAAAGAAAATTCTTACTTTGATATATTCTGACTTCAAGTTACAAACACTTGGAGTTGTCTCCATATTCCCAGAAGGGGACATCTTGTACTTATGGCATCTTTTGCAGAGTGCAGGTTTCAGATAGGGCTTTGCAAAGCAATGGGGGAACTCACCAGTCACCTTGTTATTTTGCTCACAGTGCTGAGGGGTGGTCCTCTCTCTGGACCCTATCGACTTCGCCAGTTTCATCTTCACTGGGGCTCCTCGGATGACCATGGCTCTGAGCACACAGTGGATGGAGTGAAGTATGCTGCTGAGGTAGGAGGAACTGCCCAGTACACTCTAGGTCTAAGATGGTCAAAACTGGAAACTTAGAAACAACTGCAGTGCTTTTTCTGCTTCAAGCCTCTCACTGAAGACATTATAGCTTTAACATAAAGTGAAACCACCAAATATTAGGATATTAGGTCAGAAATGAGTCAGCATCCTCCATGAATATTCTCCAGATTATATTGAGAAATTGGCATAGTCTTGAATAGAGCCACAACAGTAAGGCAGTTAATGTGTGTGAAGTAACTGTGTGCATTAGCTGATTTGATACCCCACTGCAACCACTTGTAAGAGGTTACAAATAGGCAACATGAGGTTTACATAAGAGAAGCGGAGTTGGTAGGCCTGGTCTTTGTACAGACTGGATCAGATATCTCCTTTATAAGTACATATAATGCTTTAAAAACAACATTTAGTAATTACAAGAAATCCTTACTTTCTGCTTGCTTAAGCAAGTATCTTTGTGTGTATGCATCTTGTCTAAGGCAGTAATGTAGGGGAAGCTGTAGCCAGCCCCTAAGTAGGCGTGGCTACAGCTTCCCCTACACAGTAATTTGCAAATGGAATAAGACAGGCCACTTCCAATTTTTATTAGAAAATCAAGTGTGGATAGCATTATCCAACAAGTGAGCAAAATTCATTTTCCTGCTTCATTCTTTTCTAAAGCAGATGTTGGTGAGGACTAGGAAGTGATGGAAATGTGAGCATGGCAGCACACTGTAGGTGATCTCTTTCAGAGCATTACTGAGTACTTAACTATTAGCTAAATAAAACCTGAAGAAACTCCAAGTACTACCCAGGCCTAGTCTGGTTGGTTTCCAGATAAGATTGACATCAGTCGCATTTAGGGGGATATGGCCATTTCTCTACAGGCTATCTAGAGAGCTGGGGTAGAGACCAATAAATTATTAGGAATGTCTCCTTGACTAGACATTTACTCCACCACTGGAGAAAGTTCAGGCTAATTTTTTTTTCCAAATGTGGAAGAGGCTTTGAGTGTGGTGTTTGTACATGGGATTATCTGACATTTTTGAAATTGAATATAAATTTTAACTGCTATAAACTATTCTCTTGCCATTCTAAGTAACTCAATATGGGCAACTTGATTACTTAAGCTGTGCTCATGTCCTAAATTAAGATAAGTTTGCTGCCAGACACTGGAGCTCTGTCTACAAGGAGGCAGATGCTTTTATACACTTTTATCTGAACTATTGAAATTTCACTGAAATATTGCTTATTAATATTTAGAATTCTGTCAACTTCTATGGGAGTGTTCAGCAACAACCTAGAGACTGTACACATTTGGGTCTCGTGGAAAATAATGCTTATTTTCATATGCCAAGGTTTTATCTCACAGCCTGTGTTTGGTGGTTGCAGCTTCACCTGGTTCACTGGAACCCAAAGTACAACACCTTCGGAGAAGCTCTAAAGCAACCCGATGGAATCGCTGTTGTTGGCATTTTTCTGAAGGTGAGGTAGACACTGATTTTAATTTTTTTTCTCATTCAGAATGTAGTCCCTTACTAACGTTTAGGAGACCATGCATTACATTTTCCCCTTGTATTTGAAGCATGTGTGAGGGCAGAGGCTTAAAGCTTATGAAGGCAAAAGCAAGGGCAAGTGCCACGATGAGCACAACATGTGTTAAATTTCCTTTCATGATGCTCTATTTCCATCACACTGGAAACCAGAAAGCCCAGTGCTGGGAACTTCTGTGATGCCAAGTGCCTGGCGGGACCTCCTCTCAGCTTATGGGGGCCACCACCCACAGGATCTCAGGCTAGGATGGCACAAGGAATGTGTGTGTTGTTCAGCCAGCCTTGGTTTAAATAGGACTTAGTGACATTAACACATGAACTTTGTGGCAACCCAATCTGAGTTTTAAGCCAGTGAATGACCTAGTTTGTTCTAGCTTCTGAATTCACTGGGAGGACTAGGAGGGGAAAGGCAATGAGTTTGGTTGTGGCAACATAGTCTACTTTTGCTTTGGCTCTTTTAAAAAATGGAATGAATTTGCAGAGAGGGTCAAGGAAATAGAGTTGAACCAAGATGCAATTTTGTGGTTTTGTACCTCAGAGAACTGAAATCCAAATTTAGATCAGAAAATATATATTATACAATCTTTCAGAGTGAATAAAGTTATATTTAGCTTAACCCAAGACCGTGGAAAGCTTATAAACACCAATTGCATGTGCATGGGTCAAATCAGCTTTTAAGATGATCTCCAATCATAAAGGAAAGAAAAGTATCTTATTGGATGTCTGTTTTCTTACAGATAGGACGGGAGAAAGGAGAGTTCCAGATTTTCCTTGATGCCCTGGACAAAATTAAGACTAAGGTAAGAGCAAATCATATGAGGACTGCAAACCTAAGTCAGGATATATCAACTGTCTTCTAATTTCAGATAAGACCTGCCATTGTCTGATGGACATCCTACGTTTGCATACAAAACTAAATGCCGTGGTATTTGTCTAGTGTTGAGTCCTTAGAGCATTTTCACATCTGTTACTTCATTTGTCAGTCAGCCTGGCAGATAAGTTCTTTCCCCAGGAAGGTTTGTGAGACCTTTCAGGGTCTCCTTCCTCCCTCCATGGTGGGCACAGGATGGTTGATATTCTTCAGGCCACTCACTATCACTCTTTCAATCCTGGTATTGTCCTTTCTTGGTAGCATTCGCGCGCGCGCGCGCAAACACACACACACACACACACACACACACACACACACACACACACACACACACACTATTAACAGTAAACTCCTCTAACTGACACATTTTAGTTGTTTATTTTGAGATTATTCCAAGTAGCTGCTTTTAAGTGTGGACACTAGAATAAGTGAGTATTCTGAGCATGAAATGTACTAAAGTGAAAGTCTTCAAGTCAAGTCAACTTCCAAGAAGTATTTATTCTTCGGTCTGAGTGTGCCCTGTGAGAAAGCACAGAATCACAGCCCCACTCACCGTGAAAACAAGGAATACAATACTACAGTGACTTGAACAGACCAAGTCAGAACATAAAGCAGATTCCTTTCCATCATCAGAGGTTTACTAGTGAAGGGGCAGAACCTGTTCAAATGTCTGCTTTCCTTTTTGCTATTGAAATCTGTTCTCATGAGTGAATAAGTCAGGCCTCTAGGGGGCGCTGAGTGCTCGTGTTCTCTTAGAGTACTTGCGCCTGTGTTCCAGGGCAAGGAGGCTCCTTTCACCCACTTCGACCCATCCTGCCTGTTTCCTGCTTGCCGCGACTACTGGACCTATCATGGCTCCTTCACCACGCCACCCTGCGAGGAGTGCATCGTGTGGCTGCTGTTGAAGGAGCCCATGACCGTGAGCTCAGACCAGGTGAGTGCAGCCGCAGAGCCCTGTGTGTGAACTGTGGACTGAAGGCACATGCTAAAGGCCCAACCCATAGACACTGAAAGCTAGATCGCTGGTATGTTCCTCAGAGGGCTCACAGTTTGCCCTCTAGAAATTCCCTCAGCCTGTTTATCCAAGGGAGCTTCCCAAGGGTAATGGGACAATGCAGTCTTGTAAGAGCAGGTGGGGTCCTGAACTGGGTTTCTGTATGAGTGAGGACTGGCTAGGAGATGAGGTGGCGAATTCAGGCCTGAGGAGGAGTGCTGTGCTCCTCCAGCTTTTACCAGGAAAGAAGCTGAGGCTCAGATTCTGAAACAAACCAATTTCTCCACAAGGACAAGCAAGCACAAACTCCTCATCCCAATCACAATCTGTCTGCTTTCAAGAGTCCCTGGCTGCTCTTCTCACTCCCGCCCTACTTCCATTCATCTAAAGAATGGACTGGCAACATGTATAAGATAGGGCTTCAAGGAAAGCTAAGTGGGTGTAGACATGGAGAACATAGTTAAAGTGAACCACACAGGGCTCACAGCCTGGAACATGGATGTATCACAGCAAGATCAGCTCACCAGCCTGACTCCTTGGCTTAAGACAGGGGCTCATATGTTCCCTCCAGGGTGAACCCGAGAGTAAATCAACATTAAAAACAAATAAAATAAGAATTAGCTTTAACAGTCTTTAAATGAAGAAAGCTATAAGACAATTTTTATCACTAAAGCATAATATATTAACATTAAAAGTATAACACATGTGTGTGTATACATGTGTGTGAGCACACGTGTGATGATCAGTGGACAACTTGCAGCCCTGCGCCCTGTGGTTTCAGCGCATCAAAGGTTGTCAGGCTTGCCATCCTTACACACTGAACTATCTAGGTTATTACCAAGGCATAATATTTTTATGAGAATTTCCTATTTTCTCTTCCTCTAAGGGGAAAAAAGCTAACATTTTAACATATAGCCCGATTTTAACTTCTTTCTTGTCCTTTAAAGTAGTCTCATAAATACTTGAGTTGATTACACAGTGGAAGCCTATCAAGGTGTTTCTTATTTACAGGCATACAGTAAACCGTCATCCCCTTCTATGTAAAGTGTATACCTCATACTGATCCCCCCAATTTACAACTCAGAAGAACTTTGGTGGGAAAGGCGGTTGCCCAGAGAGCAGGGGGTCCTGGGAGTAAGGAAATGTTTATGTTATGAACTGGTTCTTGCCAGCTCACGACCTATCTATCCCTGGAGACTGGTTTTGTGGTTTGCCTGGCCTGCTTGCAAAGCCTGCGGTTTCTAACAGTCTGCTTCTTCCCCTTGCAGATGGCCAAGCTGCGTAGTCTATTCGCCAGCACGGAGAATGAGCCCCCGGTGCCTCTGGTGGGGAATTGGCGCCCCCCGCAGCCGGTCAAGGGTAGGGTGGTGAGGGCCTCTTTCAAGTGAGGTCCCGGGTTTGCCCTCTGCAGGAAAGAAAACCTGCCCTGAAGAGTCGCCTGCCTCTCCCTGGTGCTCTGTGCTCTAAGCTATTTTCCAACACTCTGAAGAAAAAGACGCAGTCACATGAAACCGCAATGCCTTTTGACATTATCTAACCCAGAAGCATGAATTTCACTCCTAATGTTTGTAATAACCACTTTTCTATAAAATTAGTATTTCTAATATTGGTTCAATGAGGAAGAAATAGATTGAAGACTAGAGATTTAGAATAGTGGTTTACTGGGCATATTACATTTCTCAGAACCTCAGGACTCCTGTTTTCCAGCCGAGTTACCAACACTACAGAAGTCATGGTTGTGGGTATGGAGATGTGTGCCGACCCTCCCACAGTTAAGTGAAAGCACAAGTTAAGACCACTGTGTTTTACTCTTAAATATCAGCAAAACTCCATCACCCATTGAAATTTTGCTTTCTGCCATGTTTGCCTGGTTTTAATTGTCTGTAACACACACACACACACACACACACACACACACACACACACACACACGATCATGTATTTTAGAATGTTTGATCCAGCATATGAATTTCTTCTTCATAAAAATGGTTTTCTTTGCCTAAAGCAGGGTCATTTCTTTTCTATTTCACTACTTTCATCTTTGCATGCCTATTAAAATCATCATCATAATAAAAATAAAAACTGTCTCTGGTGTCTTTTGAATTTGAGTCTGGAATGAATGATTCCTAGAACAGGAAGGAATGGATGACAACTGAAGCCAATACTTTGTACTGCTCACAGAAACCATTAAGACTGGATGCAGATGAAAAGTGTGTGTATTCCCCTTTTACACTGAAGACTTATATTAAAATACTTGTTTTAAGGTAGCATATAAAGTGACAGGATTAATTTTGGCATTTACCTGCAGATAAGTCTTTATGCTTTGTTTTAATTCAGCCCTTCCATCATTGCCATTCCCTATGACATCTGCCCTCCAACAGTCCCCTCTTCTGCATTAATGTCACAGGAATCCCATTGTCCTCCCCTTTTAAGAGCTCTCTCTTCCTCCCCTCAAGATCCCCCTTCCAGTTTTGAGACCCTCTATATGTCCACACACATATATAATTTTAAGCCCAGGTTTCACATATGAAAGAAAATATTCTGTATTTGTCTTTCAGAGTCTGGCTTATTTCCTCTAACAAGATTATGTTGTGTTTGTGTAATTATTGGAAAAGCATTATACATGATAAAAAAAAATGGAGGACACCCAGAATGATAAACTTTCCAAGTTTATTTTGTAACTGAAGGAAACAATAAATGACTCAAGTTCTAAATGCAGATGCTATATCTTTAGGAAAGGGGGCAAGGCAGTTTGTAAGGGCATCTAACTGAACTGTAGACCTGAGCAGTGGCTGTTGGTCAGTCTCATCATGTGGGTCAAGTCCAAGCTGAATAGGATTCTGGCATTCAGGCCAGTGCAAACAGCCAGTACTCCTTTTAGGGAAGACAACACCTTTTTATATCATTTTTCTAAAAGTGTACTTCAGCATGCTTTGTCCCAACAGCATAGAAAGCATATATTTGACGTTTTACTACATTTAATATCTCTAAACACAAAATGCAGTTGTCCAGTCAGAGGTTTCGGCTATCTTTCATTGCTTCCTTCAGTGGTCTATATGTTAGCTACTGTAGAACAGGACAGCAATCAGCACATTGCCTTAAAGAGTGAAAATGGCCCTGGGTCAGGAGAGCCCTGAGACACTGGAAATCAAATCACATGACAAAGTCCTGTGAGGCTAAAGTTATTTAATAGATTACCACTTGGGTGAGGTAAAACCAGGTTGGTCAGTGTGAAGAGGATGTGTTAATTAAATCCCTTGAAATTAGGAGGTGTGGAGCTCTGATCATTAGTAGTAATACACAAGCTGCTTGTCTCAGGGTACTTAGTTGGCAATGTTCAGAACCCTGTGAAGAATGTAACCATTATCTGTGCTGTGTGGGGGAGGCACATGGTCCCCCTTGGTTAGGAGTGGTTATTATTTTAGTACACAGGGCAAACAAGGGTGGAGGATGTTGTCTCCCAGGACCATAAGCATGAAGAAAGCATAGGCACTATTCCTGCCACTGGCATTTGCCTGTCACTTTATACTCTGTCCAGCAAAAATAAAAAATAAAAAATAATAACCACTTGCCAAGTTTTGTATGAACAGATGATGCCATGAAAACAGAGGGGTCCAGGGAAGGCTCAGCCTCTCTAACTTCACAGTAATTTGAATAGTAATACTAATACCACCTTTGCTCCTCTTAGTTTACATCTTCTTGAAAATAATTTCATTGTCTATAGGTGGAGACTCTACAGTGTCTAGTCTGCCATCTCTGTCAGTGATGAATAGTGCACGTGACAATCAACCATCTGAACACCCCCCTGCCCGCCCTGATAATACGATGTCATAATAAACTTCTTTTGGAGTATTGAAGGCAGGCATGCTTCTGCATTCAAGGGACCATGATTTTCCAGATTAGGTCAAGGCCTCCAAACAATTGCACTTCAGGCTTCTGTAGCTTGCAAGCAGTGTGCCAGGAGCTGCCATCTGAAAAGGCTCCAGAATACGCCAACCTTATTCCTCTGGGTGTGATTGCGGGTATCTTAACATTTCAAAGTGGGGTGACAGCGATGTAAATTAAGTGTTTCATAATGTTCAGATAATGGCATGCTCAAAAGCCTACAAAGTAGAGCAACACTGGCAGGCTGTTAGGCTGAAGGGTGCAAATACATTATAGTCTCCGTGTTTGTGAAATGGAGAGATGCTATATTTCTGAAAATTCAAATCATAATTCAGGACTCCAATGTAGAATGTTTCCAAATGTAGACTAAATGAATCATTTTGTGGAGGGATGAGAGCTATTCTGCACAGACACTGCAAAGCTACAGGTCTCAGCATCTAACTGTGACCACAGCTATGAAGTAGCCATAGATACACTTGGAAGCATTTGAAATGGTAATACATCAGATAACAGAAGAATAACTGACACAGCCAAATTGACCTAAAATAAGCCCATAGGGGCCGAAAACACATTAACTGCATCTACTGAAAATTAGTTCTTGATTTTCTTTAAGGCTTTATTCCTTGTAAGAACGAACTCTGGACATGTATAATATATTGCTGAGCGTGTGAATAGTAAGAGGAGTAAGAAGAAACAATAACTCTGTATGTCAGTGTTTAATGAGTTCATATTTAGTGTATGTAAATTTAATGAGGTTTTTTTTTTTTTTTTTTTTTTAGGACTCCCTGGGTAGTAAGACTTTAAATGCGAATATAAGCCTAACCTTGTTTACCTGTTATTTTCATTTTGAGCACTAGATGGCAATAAAACCTCTGTTACAAAAATAGTAGCCTTTAAAAGCCTTCCCTGTTTCAGTCATGTTGACATCTAAGTTGCTAAGCTTTAAAATTTTTTTTGTACTGACAGGTTGTTTCCTTTGCTTATATGCTTAGTCTTATCTATTGATATTAACTGGCTAAGGAGATGAAGGAGTTTTCCTTTTTCTTAAGAACCTTAGCTGAAAAAGGAGGGCTGAGAGGTAACAGGAAAGCAGTTATTGAACTAAGAATGAGACCAGTAGGTCCTGAGCAATTTAAAGTCTTGTTTAGTGTGTAGAGGATGAGAACATCAAATCACACAGCTGTTTAGGAGACCATGAGGGGGTTGTCATCTCTGCGTGCCTGTGGAAATGGTAACCATATCCCTAGGTTGGATATTTTAAGAATTAAACAAATTAATTAAATTAAACAATATATTTAAAATACAAAACAATGTCATATTGACAATATTCTCAATAAGGGTTAACCCTTATCTTCTTAAAGTTAATATTATCTCAATTTAGGAAAATTATAATGGCTTATTACAATCCCAAAGATCATATTTTAATGTGCCTTTTGTGATGTTATTACATCTCATTTTTTCAGACTGTTGGAGGAGGTATGAGAATTCCCATTTACTTCTGCTTATTAATTGATGAATTCCTTTCAAATTTATCTGTGTATAGATATAAGTATGCTTGTGTACGCATTTAGTTAGGTAGGTAATGTAGTCTGTGCTTACATGCACGCTCACGTATGCAAGTGCACGTACATGTGTGTGCACAGTAGTCCTGTGAATGTCAGAGGATAACTTTTGGGAGTTAGTTCTTTCCTTCTGCCATGTGGGTCTTGGGGGATCAAACTGAGGTCCTTAAACTTGGCAGCAGGAGACTTTACCTGCAGAGCCATCTTGCTGGCCCCATTATGCTATTTAAAAACATTAACTCAGGTACCACATATGAAGCAAAGAAATCAAGGTGCGGTCACACTGAACCAATATACCTTCTGAAGAGGTGGTTTGGAGGAAGACTAAATAATTTTTGCTGGGGAAGTTTCTGCCTCGGGAGCTCTGTTCTTACTGGACAAGGTTTATGATTGGTGAGATATTCAGAAAATCAAGCCCAGAACAGAGGCCAGAGAATTACAATGTTTGCTTCTGTTTGACACCAACTTTTCAAATGTCATGAACAGGGTCTCCTGCAGTGCTGAGAGAGGTGGAAAAGCCATCCTAATACCGAAGGCAGAAATTAATTTTGAGCATGCCTAGGCATGTCCTAAAATGAGCCTGCCAAATACGATGCACGAGTCACCCTTGGGAAAAGCGTTTATGCTGCTGCGGGCTCTCAACTCCAATGGAACGAAGTGAAGTCAGGAAGTCTAAGCATAACGTCTATGATGGAGAGATTGGACAGTGCTAATGACCCATCTTCGGCAGATGCAAGGGTGTTTAGCAGGCACAACCTGTGACAGCTCAGCCAGGGAGATAATCACAGGTGATCAGCAGGAGTAAGAACCAACTGGAGTCCAACAGCTCAGCCCCAGGGGACAGAGTGCACTGCAGAGGCACAAGCCCAGTGATCTAAAAGCTAATTTTAGCCAGCGGAGACGCTGCTCTGTAGTAAACAGGGAACTGGGTTCTCTCTGCACTTGTATGAGCCCCAGGTAGAGGAGCCTGAAACCTCAGGGAGAATGCTTTTCCATTAAGTAAACATTTTCTCTGTTCCAACTTGCCTGTAAATTTCTACCGCACTCATGTGCTCATTTGAAATTTGGATGGTTCCAAACACAGTTGTTAAAGTCATTCCCTAAAGGCCTCCTGATTCCCATGGAAGCATACATAATACAGAAGGAAGTGCCAGAAAGTACAAGGCTCTCAGAAGTCGCACTTCTGCCTCTCTGTGAGCGGTTTGGAGCAGGACCTCAGGTCACCAGGGGCATACCTGGATGGAGCAAGAGTCCCAGAGAGACTGACAAGGGTGATGAGACTGCAAGCCAAGCAGAGCAGATGTGAGAGCAGGGCCCAGTGCTGTGCAGAGATGAGAGAGAAAGACTACATACAGTTCAGTGAATAGAAAGGGACTCGAGTTCTTGCTGCACACACTATTTTAGGAGGAGCAAATGTATTTGAAATTTGTGTGAAATGAAGGTTGGCATGGGTTAGTGTGAGAGTGATGAGTAGTGGGGACAGACAGCAAGGTTTTATGGCAGTAAGGACTTAATCTGTCTCGTTGCACTGAATCCTGAGGACCCAACTAACATAGAACCAGGGACCTCCAGAACTCAAAAGTGTTTGTTTAACAGGTGAGGGATGAATGGATGGTGAAATAAGATTCTTAATAGTCTTTGTCAGTGTTCTGGCAGGAGTTATTTCCTCACACTTTGAAGGTCAGAGACAACTAAAAGGGTTTTTGGAAAATTGTAGAGTCTAAGTTCTCTATGAAGAGAATGCATGGGAAAAGCCATTTTACATATAACCAAATGTTTGTTCTTTGTAAGTTTAAAACTGAACTCAGTAAAGAAGAGGTGTGTTTTAGGAGATAGGAAAGAGAATTCTATACCAGGATCCTTATCTCTTTTAGCACCTGCGCTGCTATGTGCAAATTGGAGCCATGGCCTGGCAGAGTGCCTGTGGGATTCCGCTCCAGTAGCACTCATCTGCACCATCATCTTGGTGCTTGTGTTTTCCCACTCTTTTTTTTCCTAGAAGTTTTTCTCAGTGACTTGAGTTCCCTGGTTCTTTCCAGTCTTGTGTGAGGATAGTTAAAGCAATTCTATATACATGGTAAAGAGCCCTCTTCCTAGGTCTGGCCCTTGCCTCACATTCAGAACTAGAGAACAGAATGCTTTTGAAAACTCAATAAGCACTCTTCCCTGATGCAATCCACGAAGACATTAAGCTCAGGGAAATGGTCCCCTCCACATGCAGCACGAACACAAATATAACCAGTATGTTCATGTACCTACAATTGCTGCTCAGCATCTTTTTGCTGTGTGTGCATGTGATACTGGGCCTCAGGCATGCACTCTGCCATGAGCTACATTCTGCCCCTCTTTTTGTTGTTGTTAGAATTATTATTTAAAATTTTGAAACACAGCTTCATTAAATACCAAGGCTGGCCTTGAACTTGCAATTTTCCCACCTCAGCCTGTCTGTTGGTTAAGACAACAGGTCTGTACCATGAGGTCCATCTTAGCCCCTTTTAATAGAGATGAGTCTAGTTTTGAAAAAAAAATAAAAACCAAAATTTGGTCCCAGATAATGAATTAAGAGAAAACAGGATAATATTGGCGTGGTGAGCCTGGGTGGTCCTTTGTGGCTTAGCTCATCAGTGGATTTGTAAATTTCTAGCTAACTGTTATAAATCCTTACCTTTAGTGGAATATTTTAATGATATTTCATTAAAGAAAGTCCAATTTCTCCCTTTACTTTGTTTTCTCTACAAAGGGCCTGTTGTCAAGATCATGAGGTATGTTAAGTCTCTTGTCCTTAGCAGCCTAATTGATAGAGAACATAGATTAGGCCCCAAGAGGGAGGAAGAGTTCCAGAGGTGTTAGGAAATAACCACAAGGCTCAGAGAAGAAGGGATGTGGTGAGAAGTAGTGCTGTTAGCTGAATATAGAAATGCATTCAGTATTAGACATGTGCATATATATATATATATATATATAATATATATATATATATATATATATATTCAAGTGGCTTTGTAAAATCCTCTTTTCAGAATTATTTCAAGCTTTTCAAATGTGTTTATGTAACAAGAATATAAGAGGTCAAAGAAGGTCAATAAACTACCTGGATGCAGGAAGGAGTAAAGAATAAGAGAGAAGGGCAGCCTCTTAGCATTGCTTGAGGGAAAGGCTGGTTTGGGTTGTGGCCACCAAAAGGAAGGCTTATCAGGCATGGGCATGGTCCACAACAGCAGGGAATGGTCAATAAAGATATCAACACCACTGGAAAGGATGCTTAGATAGCAGGGCCTGGAACAGGTGATCTGCAAAACATGGTTCTGGGTCAGCAGGTCTGGGAGCACAGAATGGATTCCAGGCTTACTTTAAGTGACCACTAAACAGGACGTTTTTCTTTATTTTTTTAAAGATGTATGGGCATATGAAGAAGAGAGAGAAAAACACATTTTATGATATATAGGGGCCAAGTGACATTTATGGTATTTCCTCTGTCCACTGAAATAACATTCAGTTATTCAGACTGTGTATTTGTATTTTAGCCACTGGACTGAAATACACTGGACTGAGGTAGGGAGAGAGAGAGACAGATACACAGAAATGCTATTGATAACTGCACAGTATAATTTTGAAAATCTTGTATGAAGTGGTTAAAACATATGAAATTATTGTGTGAAGCAAAGATGCGTAAAGCAAACACTGCTAGGGTTCAAAGTCAGGAGCCTTTTCTTAGCTTATATGGTTTGTATTTTCCTGAATCATTATTTTGAGTAGTTTAAAAATTTTAAAGCATCTTTTGTGTGTGTGTGTGTGTGTGTGTGTGTGTGTGTGTGTGTGTGTGTGTGTGTACAGAACACATTTCCTTTCTGCTTCTGAATTAACTTGAATAAACACAAAAGAAGAAAACCACCATTGTAAAATATAGCTGTGTCCATTTGCTGAAGCCCACTCATACATGTTACAGGGTTGTGCAAGTGCTGGCTGTGTGTCTGCATCTGTCTGCTCCAGTGAGCAGGGCTGGTGAGTCTGGCCTCCTGCCATTAAGCAAGAGGAATCATGTAGTTGTGATGCCTTTGCTCCCACATGGAAAGTGTTAGCTTGCTCTTGTTAGTAAGAGAGTCAGAATTCCCCAAGCAGAGTGGTGATTTATAGGTAATAGAGGCATTTAATCATGCGGGTAAGCTAATGCTCACCTAACGAGCTCTTAAGATCTGCACAGCACTGGGTGTGCATTCAAGCAGCATAAACTGACATTTTCCCAAGGTGCAGTGGTAGGGTTCTGTTCCTTCCTACTCAATCCAATGAACAAAAGATAAGTGAGGGAACATTATGAACACAGCACGGTCTTAAAGTCTCAGGTGTTTTTCATTACAAACATAATTCTCATAATTGTTTTTCAGACTTTTAAGAAAAGAATTACCTTATTTATTATTATCATTATTATTATTATTATTATTATTATTATTATATTTTGGTTTTTTGAGACAGAGTTTTTCTCTGTGGCTTTGGATGCTGTCCTGGAACTATCTCTTGTAGACCAGGGTGGTCTCGAACTCACAGAGATCAGCCTGCTTCTGCCTCCCGAGTGCTGGGACTAAAGGTGTGCACCACCAACACCTGGCCTGGTCTTTTTTGGGGGGGTTGAAAAGAATTACCTTATAGATTGTGTGTGTGTGTGTGTGTGTGTGTGTGTGTGTGTGTGTGTGTGTGTGTGTGAATGAACCTATGACTTTGCACATGCTAGGCCAGCACTCTGCCCCTGAACTCTACCTCAGCCCTTTACCAGGTAGACAGTCTTATGGCAGAATTTCACAGCCTGGTACAGTGCGCTTTCTCACATGTGAGGAGATACAGCCCAAGACTCTTATTTCTGCCTCAAAATGTAGATTGTTCCAAACCATAGATATACCATTCCTATCCCTAGATGCTTTGCAGCTTTGGTGTACAGTTCCAGCGGTAATCTGTCTCCCCATGTTTCACACTCTGTTTACTACTTTGTGCTTTGGGTCATCATTAAGTAAAACAGGTGTTGGTTGAAAAAAATTCTGATACCCAGGCAGTAAATCTGATAACCAAGATGACTGCTAAATTGCTATGGGCAGGTAGTCTTTACAGCATGGCTATGCCGGGCATAGGATGGTTCATGTCCTGGGTGGGATGAAGTTGAATATTGTTAGATTTCATGAGAATGGTGGATGATAAAAATCTTATAACTTGTTTATTTCTAGAATTTTCCATGTACAATTTCCATTATGTGGCTGACTGTGGGTAACTGAAGCTAATGAAACTATGGGGGAGAAAAGTTCTACTAGATAGGTGGTATTAATGCTTGAATAGTCTTCAGTGCCTTTCCTGCACACTGTGGCATATGTAGGGCCTCTTTGGCATTTGTCCATTAGATGCCAGCCACACACCACCCCTGTCTCCCAAGCTGGGAAAGCCAGAAATTTCTCCAGAGATGATCAATGTTCCCTGTAGGGCAAATCAGTTGAGGAACAATGTTCTAAAGAGAGGTGGGCTTTTATTATTATTAGGGTGTTGTGTATGGTAAATACGGTAGCTGTTCTGAAACACCAAATATTAAAAAGGTTTAATTTGCATGCTTGAGCATAATTTTCTCATTCAGTATTTCAGCTCAGTTCTGCTTAAAATGGAAAGTGGTTAACATACTTGAGTTCACTGACTACTCTGGATGGATTTAGTACTTACAGAGTTTAAATATTACCAGGTATCACAAAAAAGCAAAGACATTTTAAAAATGCCTTTAAGTTTCGAAATGCAGGTATTACATTTTTTAAGATCTAGGAGGCAGCTGACTAAGGACAGTTGAATTCAACTGTTTGTAGATGTAAAGTTGGTGTTATCTCCTTCCCATATTGTGCATAGAAGGACTTTGGCAGGATGTTCTAAGAGTGCTTGGCATGTTACCATAACTTGGCTTTCCAGAGTAGAGCCACATGCACAATCTTAACATTTTGTTATTCCAGCACCATGGAGCAGACAGTCTTTGACAGGGAGGAATGCAGTGGCTCTCAGGAGGTGAAAGGACAGGTCGCCCAGGGTTCCAAACTGGATTTGCCACTTTAGTTCACACCTATTGCATGCTTGCTATCTGAGTGACCTAGGGTCAAGAAACTTATCTCTGTTATCCAGTGTCTCTGGCTGCAATTTAGACTGATGTGAAGAATTTAGAACTGTATTGGAAGATAAGTACTTTTAGTAAGTTATTTTTCAGAACTGTATTAGTAAATGGATAGTCTTAATAGGTTATTTTAAGGGTGTAAAAATTCACATATGTTAATTAAACATTCTTTTTCCATTCAGGTTAGTGACATAGAAAAAGCAATCTAGCTGGGTGTTGGTGGTGCACGCCTTTAATCCCAGCTCTCAGGAGGCAGAGGCAGGCAGATCTCTGTGAGTTTGAGGCCAGCCTGGTCTCCAGAGCGAGTGACAGGATAGGCTCCAAAGCTACACAGAGAAACCCTGTCTCAAAAAAAAAAAAAAAAAAAAAAAAAAGCAGAAAAAGCAATCTATTATTTTTCAGTGGAAAATATTATAATGAGAATTATCATATTAATTCAGGCATGAAACCATGCCAGGCCTTTGAGATCTTCCAGACCCTTTGCCTTACAATGATATTCTGGGGCTAGAATTCTCTCTCATCAGTTTACAAATGGAAAAGGGCAAGTTGAGAGAGATTACCTAACTTGTTCAGGGATATGCTGGAGTGCTATGGTGGACTCAGCTCACATTAAAAGTTTGATTCTAATTTCACAAATCTCTGCTTCTCCTCTATGATACCAAGGATGCTAACCAAGAAGGTAACAACACAGGAAGCTTCAGCTAAGCTACTTAAATGAAGTTTATCACTCATCATCCCTGGGTGTGCTTTCTACATT
Organism: Cricetulus griseus; assembly: GCF_003668045.3. Lineage (NCBI taxonomy): Eukaryota > Metazoa > Chordata > Mammalia > Rodentia > Cricetidae > Cricetulus > Cricetulus griseus. The sequence continues at coordinate 134,227,954 of NC_048595.1, read as the reverse complement.
CCACATATAAACACAGAGGCTCATGGAGTAGAATAGATCACGCAGGTTTATACAGTAGAGAAGGAAGGCTCAGAGTCCCAGTACAAATCCACAAAGCCTGGCTCTCATTCCTAAAAAAGAATGCTAGGAGACTCACAGGCCAAAAGGAAAGCCAGAACCAGAGTTAGATGACTTTCCATACCAGATGGACTTGGATTCTTTTTCTGAAGATAATTCTTAAGCAAACACAAAAGTGGGAATAGCAAGGGGCACAGACCCTTCACCCAATCCTTGTCCGTAAAATAAAGAGTTTGAGGCATCAAAACTTTATTTGTCTTAGGTATAGTTTGTGTCATTCTCTTTCCACCTGCCCCTTGGCTTCCTGTACATTTAAAAAGAGCAGCTCCTTGGTATAGTGGTCTGTAAGGCTCTGCTATTTCCAAGTCCTGCCTGAATCGTTCTTGATCCCAATGCTAAAGTTACAAACTTCTGTTCTAGAAACTTCTTTGTACAGGCTTTTATAGTTACTTCCTGTGCTTGAAATGTTCTGCTCCTGGTCATTCTTTAGTGGCTCTTCAAGTGCTTCCTTCAGCAGGGATTCCAGGACACTTAGTCTAAAGAGGCCTCTCCTCCCATGCCACTCTTAACTCCTTCCTTGTCATTAGCTTACACTCATTGGCGCTGTTGGGATTCACTTTGCATTTGTTTTCTTATTGTTCCTTGCTGTCTCCATATTCATTCATCATGAACTCCAAGAAGACTCGCATCAGGACAACACAGCTGCAGCCCAAAGTAGCATTTGAAATCTTGGTAAATGAGTGAATTTACCTTATTTAGCCCCAAACATATATGGAAAATACTGTGCAATTAGTTGGGGCTCAAGAAATATAATAGTAAAATGATAGGTCATATTTAATAAGCTATGATTGTTGGCATAAGGTCAAACCCTTTCACACATGTCATTTAGTTCTCATTATGATCTTATGACATTAGTATCATTATTATCTTAATTTTACAGGTGACATGCTGAATTTTAATTCAGAACACCTTAGGCTGCATAATAAAGCCATATATTTGTGGACTGTTTATATATATATATATATATATATATATATATATATATTCCCAAGGCCATGAAGCTAGTAAATAAATCCAGATCAAAGCCATTCTAATTTTAGTACAACACCGTTCCTAAATAGCTGGCTCCTTAGTAAAGTTGCTGTTGTCTTCACCTGGATTAATGAAAACACAAAACATTTTCAATTAGCTTTACAGGAACAACTACTGCATGCATCCTGGGGCTCAGTCTCAGTAATATGTTCCAGTACCTAGAATATAAAGAGAGACAATATGTCTTAGTTAGGATTACTATTGCTGTGATGAAAAAACATGACCCAAAGCAACTTGGGGAAGAAAGGGTCTTTCACAATTTTATTTAACAGTGCATCATCAAGAGCAGTGAGGGCAGGAACTCAAGTAGTGCAGAGACATGGAGCAGGAGCTGATGCAGAGACCATGGAGGAGGGATGCTGCCTACTGGTTTGCTCTCCATGGTTTGCTCGGCCTGCTTTCTTACAGAATCAGGACCACCAGGCTACCTCCTCCACCACTCACTAATTCCAAAAGCTGGATCTTAGGGAGGCATTTTCTCAATTGAGACTCCCTCTTCCCAGATGATCCTAGCTTGTGCCAAGTTGACATAAAACTAGCCAGCAGGGTATGATATAGTTTGCACGACTCAGTATGTGGTACAAAGGATGTACATGTTCCAAACATTCTTCATTTCCCCCCACAAGGAAAATCCAGACAGCTGGAGGCTCTCTCTCCCTTTTTCCCAGATGTTCACTTTTAATCAGCTGCATGGTGTTTGTACAGCCCTGGGTAGGATGAAGTCAAAAGTCATAATTTACTGATGGCTTCAGGTGGCAGGTGATTAATGTGTACTCACTAAGTGAATTCATGCAACAACCCTAGCTGGGTGTGATTATTCTCACCTCACCCTGAGCAATCAATAGCATATTGGGGAGGTGGGCTGCAAAAGGGTGATTAGATAGTGGTGTCAGATTACATCACTGCCTCACAGACACTAGGGTGGAGATATATCTACATATAGAACTCTAGAAGCCCTGAGACCTGAATGGCTCTCAGTCTCCATAGAACCTTAACACTCTAATTAATGATTATGAGATTACCTACTTCTTCCATTAATCATTGCATAAATCATATATATTTCTTTGTAACATATTAACTGTATTTCAGAGTTAATCAAAAATGCTTTCTCATTTTGTTTTAAAATTTTGTTCAGAGTTTAATAATTTTATGATATTTTCCTAATCATTTCCTAATATATATATTTCTGGAGGTACATTTCTTCCCTCTAAAAAGGACATGAGCACCTAAGTATTGTTTTTACTTTTAAAAGATCAGTGTTAGTCTCTGGTAGCCAGTGAATGATGGCAGCCTGGGAGGAAAGTTTGCAGTACAATAGAGCTAGACAGTGACTGATCTACATGACTGTGCAAAGCTATCTCCATCATGAAAACCTAGCAGGAAGAAAATACCGCCACCACTGTGATAAGAAAAACCAGGCCTGAGACTCTCTTGACCAAAGGTGGGCAAGGGAGACTCTCTAGCAGAGGCTCAGCTCTCACTAAGATGTACCAGAGGATTCCCAGTAGCTGCAAAACCGAGTTGGTGGGGTCTGAAGTCTTGAGAGGTACTTAATCAAAATCTGTTCCTGTTCTGTGTGCAGTGGTAATGGAACAGTGGGCTTCACCCAGCAAATTATGCAGGTCTACGGTCACAGATGGAAGGGACACTCTGTGAACTGCACTTTGTAATGGTCTTAGAAATCTAAAATTTTTGACTGATGCTCCTTTGTCAAAATTTTCCTTTGGCATCAAGTTAAAGACTGATGTAAACAGGCAAACGCAATTTTCTGAGTCTTAAGAATAAGAACAAGGAGATCTGCACATGAAGTATCTCCGTGTGACATTGGCTGGAATAAACGCTCGTAGATTCCGAGAGCACTCAAAATGTAGTCACATGGTAATTTGTCATTGCATTTACGCATAGGTTTTAATATATAAATAATCTGATGACTAGCGCCACCCCCTCCCCCAACTGTATCCAGCTCAATTTTAATTCTAAATACTGTGACCTTGGGTCCACAATAGATTCTGAAGTCAACGAAAACGTTCTCAAAGTAATAGTGGAAAAAACAAAGTGTTAGATGAAGGAAAATGTTTAAACATAAACGCACAAACGGAACACTGAGAAACGTGTAATGTGTCCCTGGGACGCCCTAGGTCCCTGGAAAGCCAGAGGGTACCTTCCTTTTTTTTCAAGCCAATTCCAAAAAGAAAGCGATTTTTGAGAAGTATTGGTTAAATCAACACGCCACTGGGAAGCTCGGTGCCTTAGGTTAATTTGTCGGACAAGTGAGAAGCTGGAGGAGGGCGCCCTGGCGGCGAGACCCAGTCGTCTTCCCGCAGCCGGGCAGCAGGGGGCCCTCGGTCTCCCGCTCCCTGCTCGGGGATCCCCACTCCGGGCGCCTCTAAGAGGCTCCCCGCCCAAGGTCAAACTCGGCAGCCGTGTGCGGGCCGCGGCCGGGAGGTCGGGCGACGCTGGGAAGTAGAGTCAAGCTCTGTGGGATGGTGGCCCAGGCTGTGCACACAATGGGGCCGGGGAAGTGGAGCGCCGGCGGCCCGGGGGGCAGCGCCGCGCCCAGGAGGGGTGGAGAGCGCGCGATTGCCGCAGAGCGGGTCGGACGCAGAAGCGGAGAGGAGCCGGAGGGCGCCCCGCCCCGACCAAGCAACGGGAGCCCCCGACTACCCAGGCCTCCGCCTGTCACCTCTGTCCTCCACCTCCACCGTCTCCTCCCCTTGCTCAGGTCCACTCGGTCCCTCCCCTGGGCCGCCCAGAGCACCAAGTTGGCGGGAGCCTATAAAAGCCGGACCGTGCGACCCGCCACACACACGACAAGACCGCTAGACAGACGACAACTGCTGCTCTGCCCCAAGCATCGGCGCGACCATGTCCCACCACTGGGGATACAGCGGGCACAACGGTGAGTGCGGAGGCCGCGCGCTCCGGGCCGCGCGCTCCCGGTCTCGGCTCAGGCACCTGTCTAGCACTGTAGCTCCCATAGCGCAGCTTGGATGCCTGGGTCTCAGCCGGGTCCCCGCGCTGGGATGTCCCTGGCGCGACTCGGAGCGCTGTCGAGGATCTGATCCCAGACCAGCCCCGCCGTGCGCAAGGGCCGGGAGGGACAGCCCAAAGCAAAACCGGAGGATAATACCTGTGGCGACCACAACTGATCACCTTATAGCAACCTAGGCAGAATCGCACAAAGGTTGTTAAGAATATTTTAGTTGTAAGTCACAGAAAGATTAAGGGGAGGGGATTGAGGAGTCTTGTCCCCTTCCTATCAGTCTCTGCCGCACCTGTGGCTAAGATTCCCAGCGCATTTTGTCACGGCATCTTCTGGAGCTAGTTTGAACCTAATTGCTCTGGCTCCAGGGTTTTCCATTCATTTCTCAACTTCCAGTGTCGTCGATAGCTGGACGTCTTCCTGGTCACAGACCTAGATTCCTGAGGGGAAAGAAAAGTGCATCTGGATCGCCATTGAAGTGTGTGGGCTTCCTCCCTAGTAGAGAGAATTCTTAAGGAGGTGTGTGTACCTGAGCCTTGGTCTATATCATTGTACTGTCACCTAGTGTAACACCAGGAGGCATCCGGACCTGCTATAATGCCGTAGAGAGAATACATAAATATTCCAAACTCAATCGCAAGAGGATGTTTATCCCCAGACGGATCACATTCCTACAAGTAGTTCTGCCCAGTTTTAGTTATTGAATTTGGGTAAAAAGACCTCAAAATTGTTAACATTTACCTGGCGTTATCTGTTAAGAAATAGATGTATACGGATTCTAATTTTCACACTGAACTTTATTAAGTAGTCTTGAATAATTATTACCCAATGTGACAAATAAGGAGACTGAGGCACACTTTGTTTTTGATAATGTTATAGTGCTATTTAGTATCACCTCCAAATTTGGAACTGAGTAGACTGTCTATAGAATTACAGGTGGCCTCTAGTGGCTAGTGTCTCCTTTCCCACACTGATGACTTCACAGGTGTCTTTTCACCTCCAGGACCAGAGCACTGGCATAAGGACTTCCCCATTGCCAATGGAGAGCGGCAGTCCCCTGTTGACATTGACACCAAGACTGCCCAGCATGACCCTGCCCTTCAGCCTCTGAGTGTATGTTATGATCAAGCAGCTTCTAAGAAGATTCTCAACAATGGCCACTCCTTCAACGTTGAGTTTGATGACTCCCAGGACTGTGCAGGTCAGCGTTTAAGAAACATTGGGGTTTTTAGCCAATAGTTATTTTCCATCTTAATGGAAGATACAGAGACACTGGCAGGAAGCCCCTGCCACCACAGTTTGTTTCTAGAAGCTAAGATATCGTTCTAATTTTTTTGTTGTTGTTGTTAGGTTCCAGAAGTAGGCAAATTCTGTGAACTATCCTGCTGGTGCTGTTTAATTAATACCTTGTCAGATTGTGAGATATGTAGGGCATCAGGCAATGTGTTTGTGAGAAGTCACAGAAAGTAAAACAGTACAGAAACCATCTGACTCACAGAACTTTTAAACTTTCAAGACTTTCTTAACTTTTAAACTTTTAAAACATTTGTCCTCCTGAGTTGATGATGTCTATCTTCGATAAGTATGTCTTTGGGGTCTTCAAGTCAGCAGTATGGAAAGTGAGGAGTCTGATGACTTAAAATGTTGAAGTTTCAAACTGTGTATTTGCATACTGTGATAAAGGTAGCAGTATCTTATTCAGAAATTTATTCTACAAGTGAAGATTTTTCAGAATTGGTTGGCTATGCTTAGCCAGTTACTGAAAAACCCAGTTACCACAATTTATTTGCAATAGGGCCATTGACAGGATGCTGGTGAATGGCTTTTCTTCTTTATTTAGAAAAAGGAGACTGATCCCATTTATACATAGTAGCTATCCTGATTGCTCCCTGGCTGATTTAATTGCCAGCGTCCTATTTTCCAGAAGGTTTTCCTTTGAAGGTCACTGAATGAAATGGGCCTGTAAATGCATTATGCTTGAGGGTGGTTTGGAGAAGGGGGGTGCCTTAGAGGAAAAGGACCAAGACCCAGGAAACAGCTACTATTGCTGTCAGAGTTGGAAGTAATGCCCGTGCTAAATACTGGCATGTATATAACGTGTAATTAAAGGATTATAATCTGGTTGGCCATTATGTTTCAGTATCAGCAGAGAAATCTCAAATACTTCAGACAGAATCACCACTTGAAGAGAGGTGTATTTATTGGGGGGTGTGTGTGAGCAAACACACACATGCAACAGACACAGAGAAAAGGACCATCTGTAAGAAGAGGGGGAATTCAGAATGCCAAATGAAAAATCCCTTGTCTCTTCTTGAGGGCTGGGAAAGCCTCTGAAGGATTTTCCTCCCCTAATTTTGGGTTGGTCTGTTTGAAGAAAGCTAGGACGGTTGATTGGCCCACAACTGTTGTGTGACAGTCCTGAGCAGCCCTTGTAACTTGTTGAGTCAGTCCCTCTGTAGGGGGCCTGCTGGTGGGAGACAGAAGTCTCACAGAGCCTGTGTTTTAAGCTTTATCTCAAGTCATGAGGGTGATGTGGCAATCTCTGAAATTCTTTACCTCTATTACCTAGCTATGGCCCCCTTCCCCCATCTGCCTTATTAGGAGTCTTTCTGTCGACATCGATAACATTAGCTCATGCCTCATAAGGGTCATGAGGGTAGTTGAGACCTCATTCCATTCTTGTATCCTCAGAATGGAGAATGTACTGAAGATATCTAAAGTAGAAGGATATAGAAACAATAGGCTTTAATTGTAACCTTGATACATGCAAAAGTAAACTCTTCAAGGAATTGTGGGCTCTTGATACGGGATCCAAGTAGTCACTGAAATGAATCCTTTGGTTTAAGAATTCTCTGAGGAGAGTTTAAGAACCTAGCATCAGCCGGGCGGTGGTGGCGCACGCCTTTAATCCCAGCACTTGGGAGGCAGAGGCAGACAGATCTATGGGATCTATGTGAGTTCGAGACCAGCCTGGTCTACAAGAGCTAGTTCCAGGACAGCCTCCAAAGCCACAGAGAAACCCTGTCTTGAAAAACAAAACAAGACAAAAAAGAACCTAGCACCAGAAACAGACAGTATGGAAGTCTGTGTGTGGGGGGGGGGGGGGCGGGGGGGTGTCTGAAGAGAGGAATGAGGGTCCAGGTGGCACTAGTCAGGGTTTCAGAGCTTTTGGAGGATATGGTAAGGGGGATGGTTTCATAGCAGGATCTTGTAACCAAACTCAGGAATTCCCAGGCAGCTGGTAGGGAAGGGGTGGGAAACAGGATATGTAGCTACCAATACTTCTTTTGATTTCAACTTACTCCCTAGGTGGGAAATCCTGGCATTTGGAAGTCTGTTAGCTAGAGATTCACAGACAAGTCTTCAGCTGGGTGTCTGTCAATATCTGGGAAAAAGGAAGGCTGTCACTTTGGTACTTGCAAAAATAATGTGGATCTAGGAATTGTAGGACTACAATGAGGCTTAGGCGTCCACGTGACACCTCAGGAAAGAGTTTCCAGAGTAAATATGGTTCATTCAGAGGAATAAAGGATTGGGGTGATTGGAAGAGACTCCACCAAAGGGAATTAGGAAACCCCAGGGGGTTAAGGAGAGAACAGGATATGTGTCTATGGGCCCTAGATAGCAGAAAGGTCTCCGGAAAAACAAAGGGTCAGTGAAGATTAGAGGGAATTGCTCTCCCTTGCCCATCAAAGACTCCTTTGTAACTCTACTATTGTCCTCTATCTCTTTCAGTGACTTTGGTTAAAAAAGAACTGAGAATGTATTAAAATGTTGATATAAAAGGAAAACCCACTTATAGAATAAGTTAAAAAGTAATACTCCACATGAAAAAAATACTCTGGATTTTCTTTTTTGACGATTCTCAGAATCTCAAAAGTAGAACAAAGAGAATCATTTGCTGAGGCTTGTCCTTCCCTACACCACATTCCTGGAAACATTAACTAGTGGCCTTTAATATATATATATATATTACATATATATATGACTCTTCAAATGATGAGCATCGTCAATGTTTAGTTGTCCATAACATGTTTTAAAAAGCTGATGTATTTTTCTGTACACTTAAGTCTAAAATGAATTCATTTTGGCTACTTGATATTTCGAAAATAAACATTAAGGATTCTTTGGGCTATTTTAAATTTATTTTCTACGTTTAAACGCAGCAATCATTTACCCCCACTCCAAAACCCCACACTGAGATCCCGGCCTTCTAGAATTAGAACTTGAATTCTGGCTTTGCAGTATGTTCTGAATGTTATCTTACACAGACTAGAGTACCAGTTGTCAGAAACTGAGCTAGCTGAGTATGGGCTTCTGTCTATTTACTTGGAGGTAATTTTTTTAACACATGGAATTAATAGATTTTAATCTGAAGCTCACACTAAAGTTTTCAAAATTCCTTTAAAGCCAGTAATCTTAAATTAATGAAAAATTGCTAATAATCCTTTTAAGTTCTTTTAAAAAGTATTAGGAAGGAATAACCTCTGCTTGATATTTTCCTGCCAGCTTTTTCTGGCACAAAAGGAGTCAAAGCATTAACCATTGCTAACTTATTAACTCTTGTTAATAAGTTTAAAACTCTCTGCTTTATTGCAGTGTTACAGAAGAACATTGAAAGCATAATCATCCCGGTTAGATCTCTGTTTTTAAAAACAGAAACAATGTTTATTTGTTTATGCTAGTTGAAGAGGGAAGCTGAGTGGTTCCCCTGTGTGCCTTTGAAGCCTTCCATTGTCTGGATAACATAATGGGGCTTTGTACCTGGGTTCTGTTTAACTTTACAGGGACTTAATTTTGAAGCTGTAAATTTACCTTCCACAAGCGATCATAAGCAACCAAGGAAGGGCTCTCCATGCTCATGGTTAGTCAGGTCAGCAGAATCTCTAATCTAATGCCTAGGGCCCTGACCAATGTTTCCTAAGCATGTTGAGAAGTGAAACTCTCTCCTAAAAAAGGCTTAGGCTTAAGCCTCAGTAATCCCTATATAGTTTACACTAAAACACTTGATTTTTTTCACTGTGCTACTCTAATGAAGTGGAGAGCTAAATGTTTCATTGTTTAGAAAAAATGGAATGTGAGCACCCTTCTCAGATATGCTTGCATGACTATAGTCCTAGGATGATTTGGTACTGTCAATAGAAAAGTATGTCTAGTCTAATCAGTAGTAAAAATTGCAAGCATGAATTAAAAAATTTCAGAGTATTTGTGAAGAAAAATTTTCAGGTAGTAACATTGACGACTTGTCTGTGGGAAGTTTTCATTTGTCTGATTGAGCAGGAAATGACTAAATAGTTTTAGGAAAAACATAGTGGGGGATGTTTACTTGTAATTTGGGGTTAAGGGCAATTACTTACCCCAGTGGTCTTTAGTTTGTGGTTCAAATACATCTTAGTTAGCAATAGTTACTAGGAAGAAAAACAATGAAAAATGGTAAATTTTCAGTTATTTTATATGGGTTTCTAATTGATTTCAGTAGTATAAAATCTCATTTTTAAAATAAAAGGTTAATAATTCAGTATTCAGTATAAGAAGTATTTCATTATATAGTGTTATGTGGTAATTATACTACGTTTATAAAATAAACGTATAAAAGTTAAAATTGGGACAAGTTCTGGTTTTGAGTTGAAATTTAAATTAAAAATTCAAAGTCTTGAATAAATAAGTATAGAAAGCCCCATTTCTTTATATACTGCCTCGTCGAGCAAGTTTCTGTGGCACAGTGAAAACTTGAACCCTGTGGGACACACCCCCACCATACCTGGATTTTTACAAAGAATAATCATACAGCTAGTAATTTCTACTACACAGAAAAATATTTTTGCACAAGAAAAGCAAAAGCCAAGACAGTTTTATAAGCCAAGACAGTTTAAAAAATAGTACATAGCAGTTTGAATAAATAAATGTATTTCAGAATATAGAGTAAGCTATATTAATCAAAGTGTTGTAATTTTTATTTCTTAGTTGAAATAATACATGCTGTGTCTATCCAAGATAAAGTCATTGTAAACAATTTCTGAAACCAGAACTGCTGCTGCCTGTAGCAATTTAATTCTAAAGATTTAATAACCTTTTCTAATTACAGTGGACTTCTAATCTACATAGCAACAAGTTTTATTTTAATGTAGGCTAAAACAGCTGTATAGTGCTAAAGATTAGCACTGGGTATATTTAATCTTTTAATCATGTCTTCTAGTGTTCACAAAGTCTTTTAAAATAAAAGTGTATAGGCACTCAAAACAGTTGCATTTAAAATATTTCCTCAGACAAGTGAAAGATGATGCAATTTCAAGGTCTGAAAAGGAGGGAATAAGAAATAGTGGGAAAATATGTTCACTATAAAGTAAGAGATGTTTGTTTGATTCTCCCGGGGGAAAGTAGGTCGGCTGACTCTTATGGTAGGTTCATTGAATTGGATTTGCTCCTTGGCTTATCTAATGATAGGATGCATGACATTTGCCGCATGTTAATGGTCAATTGATTGTGAGCTTTGAGGAGTCACTGTACAGAATTCTGTCCCCACACTAAATTGCTTCAGAAAGCCGATTTCATTGTTAAGTGTGTATTTTTGATGGAATATGTCTGGTCTTTTTGTAGTTTGTTAGGCCATATTTGGTTGATGTCCCGGGGAGGCAAGGCTATTATTTAAGGGGAGGTGGATCTGGGAGAGAGAGAAATTGTGGGTAGATACTGGGGGCAGGAAGAAACTGCAGTCAGGGTGTAATATATGAGAGAAAAATAAAAAGGGGAATAAAGGCTATGCATTCCTTCCTGGAAAAAGCTAGTATAGGGTCCTGGGCTTGATCCTTTCTTTGCAGTCTCCTCAGATATATAGACACAGTAGCTTCTGTGCTTCAAGGGACATGATCTTAGCATAGTACATATGAATTCATATGGATTCATATTTCTTCACACATGTGTAATATAACACCATTCATGATTCATTCTTCCTCTTTTCTTTCTTCTTATTCTCTCTTGGCCTATTGGAAGAGTCAGCAGCCAGTGATTGCATAGTTGCTGTGGAAAGGCCACACTGAATATGTCAGCCAGTGTCACCCTTTACTTTGAATAGATGAATAGGTCTTGCTATCAACCGAACATATTTAAATGAAATGAAGCAAGTGAAATTCATTGTACAGACTTTGTCCCTGTGCTTTACAAAGCCACTGTGGATTTAAGTTCATTATTTTATAAAATTATGGTCCAAGGCCAATAAAATGTACCTAAAGCAACAGATGCCTTCATCCCAGAAAAATAATAGTGGAACTGAGTCACTTTGAAAACATTTAACTATATTTTTTAAATGGCATAGATACACACAAGTGAGGTAAAAGTTGTAGGTTGTGTGCTTCCATTGTAATCTTTTTTTAAGACACACTTGTCAAGTATCTATGAATGGAGGAGTCCAGGCATGTGACCTCTAGGATGATTTATTGACTAAAACGAAGTGAATTCCAGGATAGAGAATCCAGAATAGTTTCTGTAGTTTAGCTTGCACTGCACAAAGGACAGGTTATTATTAATGAAATAAATAATCTAATTACAGATTTTACAGATTAGGAAGTTCCAGGGGTTTGTTAAGATTTTCAGGGACAAACCCAGTTAGTGTAAGCACAGTTAAATTTTATAATATTTTTATTTATTTATTTTTTTCAAATTCTGGTGTTTGGACTGGCAGGACAGTCTTTGGGCTCCATGGGAAGACAGGTGCCTGGTTCCAGATCATTCCAATAGGCCTTTCACTAATTGTACATCAAGTCTCCTCTTTTCGGACCTGAGAGCTTTCAGGAGACATCACAATGTGTCCAGCAGAAATGGACAAGGCATCCATCCATTAGCTAGCACATAGGAAAATAAAACACAGTTGAAATCATTTTGGTTAGTACTAAACCCGTCAGGATTTAAGTTCTCTCTCTCTCTCTCTCTCTCTCTCTCTCTCTCTCTCTCTCTCTCTGTCTCTCTCTCTCTCTCTCTCTCTCTGTGTGTGTGTGTGTGTGTGTGTGTGTGTGTGTGTGTGTGTGTGTGTGTCTACAGAGACATTACTTGCCTGTATTTTAATTTTAGTGCTGAAAGGAGGACCCCTCAGTGGCACCTACAGATTGATCCAATTTCACTTTCACTGGGGCTCATCTGATGGGCATGGCTCCGAGCACACTGTGAACAAGACAAAATATGCTGCGGAGGTAAGGTCATTTCTTTGTTACAGAGAAAAGCCTGTTTAGCATTAATTTCCAAAGTTTAGTTTTATGAGCCCAACACATACCAATTGAACAACCTCTTTGCAAAGGACCTTCCCATTAGTTTCTTAGGTGCTTCATCACCATCCTTTTAAGTCTGTCAGAACAGGTTGAGTTTATTGTATTGTAAATCCATTAATAAAACCTGTGCCTTTTCTTGATATTCTTGTCTTAGAGTTGTTCTTAAAGTGATGAGGTATTTTAGCAAGTATAACTAGAAATAAATCAAGTTTTTTTTTCTTAGAATTATCCATATTTTCTCTTTAATAACCTTTAGCTCTAAAGGGAAGAATAGTCATGAGATAAAATCTGTTGCCTTTTATATGCATCGTTTACTGTGGTTTATTCTCCCATGCCTTTAGCTTCACTTGGTTCACTGGAACACCAAATATGGAGATTTTGGGAAAGCTGTGCAGCACCCAGATGGACTGGCTGTTTTGGGTATCTTTTTGAAGGTTGGTTAATGACCCAATTCTTTGTTTTTCTGTGTTTAGGAATGATTGGCCAGACAGAATATTCATAACAGGGAGAACATTCTACTACAATTCTGAGGAAATGTTTTTGGCACAAAAGTATGTTCAGGTCTAATTCTCCCTCTACTGATCCATTCTTTCCATATGGGTATCTGAAAGACACTTTAAGTGTGTCACTTAGAAACCAGTTAGATATTAATGTAAAGGAAAGACAGAGGTAAACTGAATGTGACTAGTAGGATGTGATTTGCTTTAGTAAAACCTTCAGCTAAGCTTACTACTCTATTATTTTAGAATAGATAATGTGAGAGTGAGATCAAGTTCTAGTGGAGCAGTGGTGGGGTTCTAGGATGGGAACTCAATGTTGGCAAATTTCAGGAATTGTGGGATCTCAGAGTTGAGCTGCCCCTAACAAACTGGAAAGGGAAGTGTAGAATACTCTGGGATGGATGTTCATGAGTAGTGCCCATGCTAAGGAGGAAGGTGTAGGAGCTCATGAAGTTCATGCAAAGATGGCAGAAAGAGAAAGATGATAAAACTGCTCAGGCCACAATCCTGAGAAACTGCTAATGCAAGGCCTTTAAGCCCTGAGAGCATGCTCATAATGACTGAAAACAAACATAGGAGTCAATAAATAGGAAGGCTAGAGGGAGTCAATAAATAGGAAGGCTAGAGGGTGTGGGGGAAAGCGAAAAGAGAATTTGTATAAGGAGGGGTAGGCAAAAATGTGAGTTCCTTCAAAGGCATCAACTGAGGTCAGCCCTTGAGTTCTTGCAGCTTAGCAGCTGAAGGTGATGGGGAGTTAGGACAAGGTAATTCAGAGGAGTGAGTTACAGAAGCAGAGATAGGCTAAAGATTCTGTGACAACTATGTTACAAGCCATGGATGACATGTGGCATGACTAAGGAGTTTCTTCTTCTTTTTCCTCCTCCTTCTCCTCCTCCTCTTCCTCCTCCTCCTCTTCTTCTTCTCCTTCTTTTTCCTCTTCTTCCTCTTTTCCTCTTCCTCCTCATTTTCTTTCCTCCTCCTCCTCCTTCTTCAGAAATTTTTCGTGATAGTGTTGCTCAAAGTAAACTGGCGAGTGCCAACTGACTCATGAGATCTTTTAAACCCCTGCTTTTATGCAGATCGGACCTGCAACAAAAGGCCTTCAGAAAGTTCTTGATGCACTGGAGTCCATTAAAACAAAGGTAACTCTTTTCAATACTCTAGATTTTAAATATTTTTTTGATGAGAATGACTAGTCTTATTGATGTTTGATGATATTATTGGTATTTGGATGAACAGTTCAGTGAAGGCAAATACTTATAATATTTTTCCTTTTGCAAAAGTGGGTTCTAATTCTGCTAGTTTGGCTTGTAATGGTGTTCTATTAGAAGAGCACATATGTGAGAACCAGAGGACATCAAGGAGCCAGAAAGATCATCTGAACAAACTATTCAGTGATTCACACAGCAGTGCTTGTGGGAGGCTTGCTATGTTGTGGTCTCTATGCTAATCCAGGAGATTCAGAGATGCATGGAGTAGACAAGCCTGAACCATGGAGATTCATATTCCAAGGACTGAGTTCATCCATTCTGGGTTTAAGCCTTCTGTGCAGCATTGGTGTGCTGAGGTTTTGGGGCATCTGCTTATGTGCAACATTCACTTGCAGTGACTGGCCAACCCTGTGGCAGGCTGGCTGCACAAAGCTCATCTTCAAACAACAACCAATTTATGAAATGTACATCTTTGCACCTCTCTTGCCCTCCTTGAATCATGTGTGATAAAACTGATCCATCTTCCTCATGGTCCTATCCCCTCTCCCTACTGCTAATTATCATTAGTTCCTTTCATTTATTCTTATTATATCACTTCATCTCTGCAACAACATTAAAGAAGAGAAAACCGTAGTGTGAAACCTCTTATTTCCACCCAGTCACTGCTTTGAAAGTGCTATGTTCAGAGCCAAATATGATGCTTTAATGGAACTGTGAAATATCAAAGCAAAATTATCACCTTATTAGCAAAGATCCTTTATTTCTTTTAATATTGCAACCTAATTATATTTACCATTTTAGTGGTAACCATACAGCTTTAAGTAAATGCCAGATATGATCAGTTAAGGGCAATAGAAAACTTAAAGGAATGGTTTGGATGACAGGATGAAACATAATTAATTTTTCATGCTCTCACTGTTTCCAAATGAAATGCCTTGTGCTAGTGCTCTTTATTTCGTTTGTCAATAAGCCTGGAACCTCTGTACAAAAGACTTCCAGGGAGAGCTGAGTAGAGCTGTGGATGCCAGTCTCCTTCCTACTGATCTGGGGTTGACTTTCTTCTGTGCATTTGCTGTGCAGGGGAAGAGTGCCGCCTTCACTAATTTCGATCCTCGATCCCTTCTCCCTGGAAACTTGGACTACTGGACATACCCGGGCTCTCTGACCACTCCACCTCTGCTGGAATGTGTGACTTGGATTGTGCTTAAGGAACCCATTACTGTTAGCAGTGAGCAGGTTGGTTTTCTAGGGAGAGCCCTCCTTTAGCAGAAAAGCTGCCCTTCCCAGTCAGACCTGGGATCTTATCCTCCTGTGACTTCTCACCCAGTGGCTAATGGCACAGAAGTGGTTGGCGGTTCATAAAGATTTGTTGTTATTGCCAGCACTGTAGGCAGTTCTGAAGCAGTTTTTTAAATCTGATTATTGTGAGGATTACAGGAGAGTGATGTCTGCTTATTAATATATTCCTTTTTGACAGCTAGGAGGAAACAGAGGCATTGAAAAATGAAATTTCATATTGAAGGTTACATAGATATCAGTAATGATTCCCAGCCTCCTGCTCACTGATGCAAGAGTTTAGCTGAATCATGTGTATGTGAGATACACATCTGAATCCTGACCAAGATAGAGTTTTGGCTTGCAGAAAAAGTATCTCTCAAAACACCTCACCCCAGCTTGCTTCAGAGGCTCAGACAAGATAATCTTACATTTCCTGAGTAATTTGTGATGTTCAAGTGCTCAGTGTAGCCCCTAAGTCACCTGTGAGCACCCATGCAAGTGCACACAAATGGCTTTTTCCCTTGATTTCTTCAGCATATGCTGAAAACAGACATTTCTCGACAATCACAAAGGGTCAGATCCTGGTAATACAGAGGACACCTGCAGCCAGTTTTACCGTGACAATTATTTGACTGTGTAATTTAAATCTGAAAACTTTTAGAATCATGAGAGTTCAGACATGCAATATGCAAGAGAGATCACGTTGCCAGACTTTCTTATTTTGCTGTCTGGAATTTGCTGATAAAATCTGTAAGCACAGGAAAATGGAAGTGCATTCCACCCAGTTCCTTGGGCAGCACCAGGTATGGTTGGGGACGTATTTTCTCTTCTGTGCTCCCCTTTAGAATATTAATGTATTAATGTTAAGAATAATTCACACCTATCCTTTGAGAAAATCAATATACAACTAGAAACTTCCATGTAGAGTAATCAAGTGGGCCACGCAATGGTATGTTTAGCTGGTATGTGGCTTGAAAATTAAACTGCGAGTTTTAACAGTTGAGCAGGCATCCTGAAGTAGCACGAAGAAAAGATTAAAATGCCACTTCTTGTTGTAGATGTGGTGCTTGAGATATGGCACAAAACATCAGCATTCCTCTTACTTCTCCACTAAGAACAACTTAGGATATTTCAAAGTCTGAGATCAATAGTTACTTTGGCAGGTATAAATATTGTCTGCACACACTCTAGTGCCAAATACAGAAAACTATACTCAGTGAATTTTCCCTTTACTATAGAAAATGGTGCTAAACTACAAATATGAATTGGGTGTTTTGATGGGATTCCATAGTAAGGGCATATTTGCATATCTTGGACCATAGGAGGTCTTGTCATATACTCAGCTCAGCGCCACAGCTCTAGTTCTTCCTCCAAGAGTCCCTTCTCTTTACTATGCTTCCTGGCACTGCAACCTAGATGGTTGGGGAAAAAAAGTATCACATCCAGGCACACCTACCTCTGAGGCAGCATCCCCTGGTTCCCTGTGATCGAAGATGCTCAGGAAATCCTTTACACCTCTCTGACGAGCATTGTGCTCCTGTTCATTTCTAAATTAGACTCTAGCAAGAAAAAGTGTTACCATGAAAAAATAAAACTTAAGGATTTACCTATTGTGGCTCCCAATGAGAACAGATGTTGGTTTCTGAGAAAATACGAGGGCTGGCAACAGTTGGTGGATGAACAATATAAACCATCTATTATATTCTGATGCCTTACTTCTCTATACACAGCCTTGTCTTCAATTATAAAATGATGAGTTAAATTTGCCAATATTTGAATATAATGTGAGTGATGGGAAGGGGCCATATGCAGCCTAATCATACCAACTTGATAGAAAAAAAGTTTTAGGGCTGAAGGGATGGCTTAGTCAGTCTCTGAAGTGCTTATCTCAGGACCATTAGGGCTGAGTTCAAACTCCAGGGAACATGTGAAAAAGCTCAGTGTGTGGGTGTTAATTTGTAAACCCAATGTTAGAGAAAAGAGGACTGATGTATCCTTGTGGCCTAAAGGCTAGTCAGCCTACCCTACTAGGCAAGCTCCAGCCAATGAGAGACCTTTTGTGAAAAAATAAGTTGGCCAGAACCTACTAGATAACACGCAAGGTTGATCTCTGGCTTCCACATGCATGTGCACACATGTGTGCATGCATACTCCAAACACATAATCACCCCCCCAACACACACACACAGAGACACACACAGTGCTCTGGTGCATATTTTAAGTGGAACTTAGCATATTTGAGTCTGTGTTCATGTTGAGCCAGGAAACAAAAACAGGCTCGAAGGACACTGAACTCAGCCAGTTCCCAGGAACTGGTCTTGGAACCCCAGTGCAGTCTTAGTGTGTAAGTGTCTAAGCAGAGATACCAGCTACTCGGTCTTCCCTGGGAGCCAGTAGGCCTGGCCCTTTACATACTCGAGCACTTGCTGGACTTACTCTCCTTTGAGACAGAAAACAAAACTTTAATATAGATCTAAAACTGTTATCATTATTTTACATATCAGAGGCATTAATTTACAAACTTTTGATGCTTGATTTAAAAGGAAAACAAGAAAAGCAAGCTCACAAAAAATTTTATTAAAGAAAGACCCAAGTGGCTTTGTGTAGTCTACATAAATGTTTCATGAACGCATTCTTCCACACTCAATCCACATGCAATATATAACTATTTGAGATTCATGCCACTGAGGATATAGGAGGCTGCATTTATGTTTTTTTTTTTTATTTCGGTGTGTGTGTGTGTGTGTGTGTGTGTGTGTGTGTGTGTGTGTGTGTGATAGGGTTTCTCTGTGTAACTCTGTAGATCCGGCTGGACTTGAACCCAGAGCCCTGACTACGTCTTCAAGCTGGAATTAAAGGCATGTGCCACCAGTGCCGGGCTTTGGAGGCATCATTTAAAGACAAAACATTGCCACTTAAGTATGTATTATTGTGACACTAATGTTTTTTTGTTTTCAATTTCATCCTGTCTTTAGATGTCCCAGTTCCGTAAGCTGAGCTTCAACGCAGAGGGGGAACCTGAGGAACATATGGTGGACAACTGGCGCCCAGCTCAGCCGCTGAAGAACAGAAAGATCAAAGCATCCTTCAAATAAGATGGTCCTGGAGCAGGCGTCCAAACAATACAAGTTCGGCCGCCTCTCTGTAGCTAAGCACAATTCTACCTTGGTAATTTGGATCCCACCTTTGTGTCTGGTATTGTAGGCCTTTCATCTCTCACCTAATAAAATGTGAAGAACAAGAACCCGGTGTCTCAAGCGGTGGTAGTGTGGTAGCAGTTTGGTGGTTGGCTTATGACATACCTTCTTAGTCATAGCAACCTAATGCAAAGGACAGAAATGGCCTCTTGCCTTTCTTCCCAGCCATAGGATCATGAGTACTCAGGCCCATTTGCTAAATTGCTTTTTTAAAACTTAGGAAAGTAGAATGATTGATTACAAGTCCATATCATGAGACAAACTGAGGTAATTTAAGCAAATCAGATAAAATAGTCACAGTTTTATGATTATAAATTAGGTAAATGTTCACTATTCCAAGATGTTATGTTAAAGAAAAACTTTTAAAATGCTTATATATTTATAGCAATGTTATCTTCAGTATGAATTATGTTTCGACTTAGTGACTTTTAAATTTTAGAGATGTAAATGAAGATGTAAAAATTGGAGTTGTGATACAGAGTATTATTTCCCTTCAGATAACATATCATAACTTAATGGATAATGTATTTTAGATATATTCTCTAATAAAAATCCAAATTCTATTCTGTGTTGCCTTACTGTATGTGTTACAGGAACAGAAGAGGAAGAAAAAAATGTCTATTTACAGGGTCTATGTCAGTTCAATATTGATAGTCAGCCATCACAACTGGCTTAGAGTTGAAGAAAAATCCATGGAGCCACACAGTTTGCCAGCTCTGCTTTGGGTTCTTTCTGAGCACTTGTGTGATCCTGTGACATTCATTCTGCAAGAGATTTAGGACTGACAGTGCTAAATCTCACAGGGAGAAAGGAGCCCTCTAGCCCCCAAATTGTATCTACTTCAGACAGGGAGAAGTGAACGAACAACGTAACATCCTCTCACTCTTATCCCAGTTCTGTATTTAGTCTTCTACTTTGACCATGGGAAGTTTGGCTATGAGTTATTCTGGAATGCCAAATTTAACATGTCCTGGACTCTATACTTAATGTACAATGCCTCATCATTTTGAACTGAAAACGTTTTTTTTTTTTTTTTTCAATTAAGATAAATTGCCTTCTGCTTTAACTGTTTTTGGTTTTTCCAGACAGGGTTTCCCTGTTTAGCTTTGGAGCCTATCCTGGCACTCACTCTGGAGACCAGGCTGGCCTCGAACTTTAACTGTTTCTTAAGCTTCATTCTAGTTTTCTGTAGGAGCTGTGGGATTATCGTCCATTTTCTGTTCTTCCAGCCTCTCTGGTCTTGGTACAAAAGGGACCGGTGTCCAGGCAGTTAGCGCCTCATTTACTTCACACAATGCTCATTTCTCACCTCTGGATTTCCTCAGGGCCTCATTGTCTGTAGTCTCTGTTCAGTGGAAGGTAGCTAGAAGCCATGCTGTTAAAACACTGCATCCTAATCAGGTCTAAGCCCTTTCTCCAAGGTTCTTAATCCCCACTCATACAAAGAAGGTCTCATAAACGGTGCTGCAGTCAATGGGGTTGCTCCTTGGTTTGGGTAGGTGGCTCCAGAGCCCCACAGGCTCCTGCCATAGAGTAATTGGCTTGTGCTTGCCACAGCATAATTTCCAGCCACATCTTCCCGGGTGTTTGGAGGCACCTTTAACTGAATACTAATCATTGCCATTAGCTGTAGTTGCAGTCTTCTGCTCTCTTCTAAAGACTGAAGGAAGTGCTCAGAGACAAAGAAACAGTAAGAGTTAAGCCCCTGTCACATGCTAAGGATCTCATAAGAACAGCCTTTTTCAAAAAAAAAAAAAAAAAGAACAGCCTTTCTCACTGACCAAAGTACCATCATCCTGCTTTGCCTCAACACTGAGGTCTAAGGAGAGGTTGAGGGAAACAAGAATACTAGTGATTGACATCTTTGCTTGCTTACTCTTGCTTCTTCTTTGTCCCATGTCAGGGAAGGTTGGCCATCTTTTCTTCTTGTATTAGTGGCTTCCCTTCTACTTTGTTTCTTCCTTAAAGCAATATACATTTGGACTATTTCCCAAGTACATAACAGATACAAGACACAGAGAAATGCAAAAACAAACAAATCAAAAAACCCCACAAACCTACTTCACAATAGGGATACTCCATTTGAGATTATTTCCAGATTAGTCTACACATGACTATGGTCGTGTTGCTGGCAAAGATCAGCTATCTTCAGCTTACCTGGTGATCTAGAAGCAATGTAACCTGTATCCCTGACCCCACATCAGCTTTTAATTATCATCTTTCCTTTCTGTTTGCGAAAAGAAAATGAGGGTAGTTTGGATCTCGGCTGTCCCTCAAAGGTAGTTGTGTAACTGTTGTTTGCAGTGTGAAGCTAGTGGGAGATGCTGAGAACTTAATGGTGGGGCCGTGTATGAGGTCTTAGGTCACTGTGGGACCTTGGTCTTTTCCTCTCACACTGTTTGCCTCTCATCTGCCACAAAAGGAGCAGCTTTCTCCCTCAAATGCTCCTTTATGACATCTTGCCTTGTCATATGTCCAAAACTATGGGGGAGAGGGGGTCAACTAATCATGACTGGAAACCTCTGCAACTTTAAGCTAAGTAAACTTTTCTTTGAAAGTGGTGTGTCTCAGGCATTTCGTTTTGTCTATCTAAGGCTAACTAACAGGTAGCTTGCTTTTCAGCTAGTTGGACGTGTGTTTTATGGAAAGATGGTTTTGTAAATGAGAACTGATGGTTCTGAGACTGAAAGATTCATTTCCCACAAATAGAAAAACCTATAGTTTCCTTCCTGTGCTCTGCCAAGCTGGCTCCAGTTTGCAAAAAGCTCCCCATGCCCTCCATTAAGTGATATTTTGTAGAACCTCAGGGTGTAACACTGGTACGGATTTGCCTCAGACATTAGAGAAGTCTATAGGAAGGGCTGGGATGGAAGGTGCCCTTTGTGACAGAGGCCTAAGGTGGAATATGGAGAAGGTTTTGTATAGTTCAGGTAACCTTGCACACTCTAGGCATGGCCACAAAACTTGAGTTTCCCATTCACACCTGACTTTGGTAGGAAGGTTGCTTCTTGGAAAAAGTGTAGACCCCAGATCTTAGCACGTGATTCTGGTTTGTTTGACAGAGAACACAGCCATCCAAGAAAAGGACTGTTCAGTGCTTTGTTTCCTCCAGCCACTTGATCTCTGTTCATTTTCCTAAGTTCCTAGATCCTAAATGCTTTCAAGTCTGTATCTTCATGGCCCTAAGTTAACCCTCAGAAAGTTTTACCAGATTAATGATGTCACTCATCTCACAGACCTGTACACTGGATGCATGGAGAATTCTTAAACACACACACTCACACACACACACACACACACACACACACACACACACACACACACCACAGTTAGCAAAATGTATGCTCATGCTATTTTAACATTTTTGTATAGTGTATGGCTCTACTGGTGACTTAACAGATTTCTTCGTGAGACAATACTGTAGTAGGATTTACCATTATGTCCATGTCACTTTTTTGTCATCCTACACACAGAGGATTTGTGTATTTTAGATAGAGCAGAAAGTAGTGTACATGTACCCCACACATGTGCAATGCTTTGTAGCCCAAACTTGACCCAACAGCTCCTTTCTCTTCAAGAACCCTGAATCTGCATAAGGTTACCTGTATGTATATGTTTTCAGGGCTGACCATTCGGCATTAGATAATCAGTTGTTGTGCTCTATCCTGAGGAAGACTATTTCTCCTGCTCTCTGCAATCCTTATTTACCTAGAATCTTTGTGTCATGTTGAAGCTTCCTGAGATTTTCAATGCACACTTCTATGCCTGTTGGTATGGTCCTTGTTCAGGTCATGTTTAGACAGTCATGTTGGTGAGACTTTATGAGTGTAGCTTCTGAAATTCCTAGGAAACACAATCTCATAACAAACTCCCTGATCCCCTGGCTCCTTTATTCTTTCTGCTCCCTCTTCTACAAGGATCCCTGGGCCTTAAGTGCAAGAGTTGAACTGTAATGTATCAGTTGATCTGGGCTCCACAACTTTGCATTTTGGTTGATGCTGGTTTTCATCTGTTGCAAAAAGAATTTTCATTGATGAGGAGTGAAGACTACACTTATATGTGGGTTTAAGGACAAACATTTAGAATGTACTTGGGATCATGCTGTTTATTAAAATGGGTTTTGTAGGGTCTTCTCCAACATCAGTGATCTCACTGGCCCTGGGAAGTCAGCCGATTTTCTTACCAGGCAGGTTCCCCTCCTGTTAAGTAGGTTGTTAACAGCTAAGGTATCTGTGCCATGCCATGCTGGTCACTGCTGTGACAGTACTGTTTGCTGTTTCCCACTCTTGGAAGCTTTTATGGAACCTTCTAGAATCACTAAAGCTACTCCTCAGGGAGCAGGCTTTCAGGTCACTG
Organism: Cricetulus griseus; assembly: GCF_003668045.3. Classification (NCBI taxonomy): domain Eukaryota; kingdom Metazoa; phylum Chordata; class Mammalia; order Rodentia; family Cricetidae; genus Cricetulus; species Cricetulus griseus. Next base: position 134,205,022 of record NC_048595.1, on the reverse strand, counting down.
CCCTGTGTCTGAAGTGCATGGTGTCTTCAGAAACAGTGACTTACCTAAATAGGTGGTTTCTAAACAAAACAAAATATAACATACATAATGCCAGATGTAAAAATAGGGGGTTCTGGGGGCTGGAGAGATGGCTCAGTGGTTAAGAGCACTGACTGCCCTATCCAGAGGACCCAGGTCCAAATCTACCTGGCTGCTCACCACTATCTGTAACTCTGAAATCTGCCACCCGCATGTAAACATACATGCAGGCAAAACACTAATACTCATAAAAATAAAGAAATTTAAAGAAAGGGGGGGTTCTGGTGATGGGTGTTGGTAATGGTTGTACAACAATGTGTATGTACTTAGTAAAACTGTAAACTTGAAAAATGGCTAAAGTGACCACTTTTATTATGAACATATTCTAGGAAAATTAATTTTTATGTTACATTCACTTATTTATTATTATTGTGTGTGTGCATGCATGAATGTAGGAGTATACTATAACAACCATGTGAAGGTCAGAGGACAACTTGCCGATGTGTGTTCCCTCTTTCTATCATGTGGGTCCTGGAGATAGAACATGATTGTCAGGCATGGCAGCAAGTGCCATTACTTCTGAGTTATGTCCCTGCTTCTAGCACAGTTGTAAACAAACATATGGATGTAAATTACTGTAATGATGTTCCCTTTATTCACCTTTCCTGCTTGTTAAAAAGTGGAATACTCTAGAAAACACAAACTCTTTGTATTTGTAAACATAACGTAAAATGCTGTAGTTGATCACAGGTGTCCTAGGATAGGCTGGCTTTGTGTCTCTTAGCTACCTAAACTGAGGTGAGTTACTTAATCTCTTTAAATCCCATTTTCCTCATCAGTAAAAGGAGGATTACAACACTAACAAATACATATGATTCTTGAAAGACAATCCCTGTAATACACATACTCTTGTGCTCAGAAAGCACACACACACACACACACACACACACACACACACACACACACACCACATAATCAATGACAACTAGTAAGGTTTTAAATGTCTCTAAAAATAAAATCCTTCAGCATGAGTGCAACACAAATCATGTGTTTCTTTCATGGAGCAATGGTTGAGTCCCTATATCACCTTTCCTCTGCCTCTCCTGGGCATCAGAGCACTATTACTGTCATGTTTTCCAGTGATTCATGTCTTCCTGGCTGTCCTGAGCACTCTAGTAAATATTTGTAAGTGTAGGAATGAACAGGCAGGCACTAAGTAGACAGAAAGCAAATATTTTTTCTCTTTGTTTCAAAGTGTAGAAAGCCTGAATGCAACCAGAAAATGAAACCAAATTATTTCCCCATTTTACTGCCCTGTGAAGCCTATTTAAGCTAATCATTTTGCTGGTCAAGTTATCCTTGAGTCCTGCCCCCACAAAATTCACAAAGCTGTGCTGCCTCAGAGGAAGGCAACATGGATGCAAGTCCACCAGTCAATGTTTCTGTCTCTCCTCATAGTTGTTTTAGTTACTATTTTTGAAAGGTAGATTATTAGTCTATTTCAGATAGGCATTTTTTATGCATTTCATTTTGCAATTTTGTGAAATTAATCGAGAGCTTTTTCTCAGTCTAACTAGGTCTAATATGACCTACACAAAAATGTACATATTGACTTTCAGGAGAAAGATACTCCATAAGAAACACTGTTAGCCATCAGTATGTAAATTGTCAGAAACAAACTAAGATGAGAACATTTTAATTAAAGGAAGAAATAGCTGGGTGGAGGTGGTACATGCCTTTAATCCCAATTCCCCGGAGACAGAAGCAGGGCAATCTCTGAGTTCAAAGATCTACATAGTTGAGTTCCAGGATAGTCAGGGCTACACAGAGAAACACTGTCTGGAAAAACCAAAAGGGAAAGAAAGGATTTCCTTCAAAGCCAGCTCAGAGACCTGAGTTCAAACTGTGTGACCTTGAACAAATTGCTTAATGATTCACATCTGTTCTTCCATGTGTAGGAGGAGAGAGATACTTCCATGGGGTTGACAGGAAACATAAGAGAGATTATGTATCAAGCTCACACGGGTACAATAAGTACTCAGAAAACAGTTTTTCTTAGAAATACACTATTCACAAAATAAGATCTATTGTTCAATTAGACAATGCTACAGCTACAGTCACAGCCTTATGTGAGGACTGCATGAGCTTCCATCTTGCTATCCTGTGCTCAGCCAAGTAGCAGCATGTATAGGAGCCATTTGGCCAGGCTGCAATACTGGAATCCTGGGCTTTGAGTTTACTTCCTGTGTGACTAGGAAATGACTAGGATGTAAAAGGACAATTTGAATATACAATTTGAACTCTTAATATCATGCCTAGTTCATAGGAAATGCCAAATATGCATATTAAACTTAGAAGCAAATTCATTGATTCATGATGTAGGAAGTAGCTTTTCCTTTTTCCTGGGCTTTTTGAAATGAATAACCAAATAAGGAAATGTGTGATTGATTTTACCTTCCAGTGAACTTTGACATGTGGTGAGCTTGTGGAATGCCTGATGCCCCTGGGAATAGCTTGGGGAAAATCCACAGTGACATCTCTGAAAATGTCCAGTCTCCAGGAGATACACTAGCTCACTAGCTGTCTGGCAGTCACTGACATGAGGCTGTGAAGACTTACGTGTCTAGCTCCATCAGCATGGTGATAGAGCTGTCAGTTTTCAGGGTCCAAGGAGCATGTTTGTGGGGGTGCTCAATTTGTTTGCACTTGGATTTGTTTTTATTTCATTTTAGGTGATTTTGCTAAGTAATAACAAAATGGGCAAAAAGACTGAAGTTTACAATATATGTTGTTTTAAAGGCCATTGTCTTTACAATAATTAATCTTACATTTAATATGTATTAGTATTTAGATTTTGTGTACATGTGTGTGCTTACATGAATTTATGTGCATCACATGCATGTAGATGTGGGCTCTGGATTCTCTGGAATTGGAGTTTTAAATAGGAACGTAATCTGGACACTCTTCAAGAGCTTTTAACTGCTAAGTCAATCTTTATTTTTTAATATTTACATTGTAAGTGGACTTAAAATATACCCTAGTAAGACTGTTATATCCAAGTGTGCATACAAATCAGAAAACATTTACATTAGTGATTATAATTTTGATGCTTCCTCTCTGGAAGCATCAAAATTCCCAGAATTTCAGGATGTCTTGTCTGTGAAAGACTCTTCTCAAATAATTTTTCAGATCCGAGATATGAGTATATTTATTTAAAAAAATCCCTTGATCATAATTCAACCTAATTACTTGCTGATGTAGTAGGTAATCAAGAAACTCAACATTAGTGACCCATAAGTGATGGATTAACTTAGGTTTCTGATTCTGGGCCTAGTGCATCTGCTGACAGTCAGGAAATAGGACCGGAGACACGCAAGTCTCTGTCAACTTTGTAGCTTACAGCAAATTCTGATAGCTACATGGCCTTCATGCATACACCCTTCACTCAGCTCAGGAGGGTGCTCTTGACAACCAGCTGTATCCTCTCTCTTTCTGTACTATGTTGGCTTGGAACTGTATGTGTTCCAAAATGCTACAGGTTAGTTTCTTTCAACAAACACACAGGCACATGCACATATGTACACACAGGATCAATGGTTTCTAGGGATCTCCCACAACACTGGGCCCATTGGATCTTCATCCTGTGTATAGCATAGCCCCTTACTCTCTCTCTCTTTCCTGTCATGATGCATTCTGGTTTTAATCACATGTTTTTGTTTGTTTGTTTTGGAAAACTGGAATCCCAATGAAGTCAGTGTTCCCATGTCTTTTTTCACAAGCAGGAATATTTCCAATTGTTACAAAAACTAATTTATTTTAACATATACGTATAAGAATGTTCAGCTCTGCTTCACAGTATATCAACTTACATTCGTATGGATTTACTGAGGAGGTCCCTAAATCCACTCACCAGCAGTGCTTGGCCATCCTTACTGGTTGGCTAGAGCTTCTGTAGCAACAAACTACAACCTGAGTGAACTAATAAGGCTTTGTCTCACAGGTTGGTAGACTGGATGTGTTAAGGTATTGGCCCGCCCTCTGAAGGTGATCAAGGAAGGCATGTCTCCTGGCCTCCCAAAACCAACCTCCACAGGGTGTTGTTAGTTCTGTGCACTTTTGTGTAAACTCATTTTAATAAGGATATCATTCATGCTGGATTTCAAATATACTTTCCCTGGGATAAGCATGTCTGAACAAATTGATACCATTTCCAAATAAGGGAACACTGGGAAAAACAGGCAGTTAGGACTCCAACTCCAACATATCTTTATCATTTTATTGTTAGAACACAGGTCAACTCCTAATACTGTCCAAAACAGCCTCTTGTGAAAGCTGTTCTACATGAAAGTGAAGTTATAAGCTATATTTCTCCACTAGTTCCTAAGTAACTTACTTGTTACATCTTGAGAAGAGATTTCATGGGTTATGTAAGATAGCTTTTAGTAATGACAATAGAAATCCGATATTAAGTATAAAAGGGAAAGGTACAGTGTAGAGCCTTGTGTATTTACATTATATAAACTCAAGTCTCACAACAGGCAGAATTTTTCAACAGATTACTTGTGTAGGTACCAAGCTAGAAATAATGAGGTTACCAAGATATGCACACATCTCTGATGGCTTTAAATGTATTTTGTTACTCATTTTCACTGTTTTTGTAAAGCAAAGTAGGTGTCTTAGCCTGCATCTTATGCCTCACCAGCCTGTCAGTTATCTGAAGGATTATATGGCTAGGAGATAGGTTCCTTTCTAATGAGGGCAAAACTATCTATAACATGAACATGTGGTATTGTTGTCAGTTTATGAAGGAAAACCCTAAGAGTCTTGTTAGTTAACAAAAACATTTTATTTAAAGTCAGCAGACATTTAGATTTGTACCACCCCAGTCCAGGAAAAAACCCACTTTTGAACTTCTTAAAAATCTTGATATATTGGCATATTTGGACTTCAAACATCAGGCTTATTTTGTAAAGAATATTGAATAAATAGTTTATATAGTTTATATAGTTTTCCCTTGTTCTATAAGAACAAAAATAGAAATGTGAAACTGTACTGAGAAACACGTGCAAGACCTGGCCAAACTGCTTAGTGTTGATACAAACTAAATCAATCATGGAGTCAGAGGACAGGGAAACAATGCCTTAGCCATGGTCCTCCCCCGCCTCCCTGGTCAGATCTTGTATTTGCATGGTTTCCAGTTTAAGAAACCTGAATCCTGTCATTCACTAAACACCCATGGGACACTTACTGCACTGTGGAAGACTTAACTCAAGTTTTGAAGAAGTATGTTGGAGTAAAGATCTCTACCCCAAAGAAATTTCCATGAACAAGGGAGCCTGCTGCACAGACTTACTTCCTGAATGTGTTGGGCTGGAGACTGCCCAGAGGATTGTCAAGTAGACAGAGAATAGATCAACATGCAAAATGCCTACAATACAAAGGCTGGAAGCATACAGAAGAGCAGGGAGGAGTTAGTCCTTAAAATTGTCTGGGTCTCTACTCTTTGTATCCCTCTTTGTGAATTAAGGTGGCCCGGGTTGTTACTGTTCCATGAAACATGCCTACTCTATACCAGATAGCATTTTATACCATGGTCAGGCCTTGCCTGGACTCTGAGCACACTGAACCCCAATAAAACCCAGCTCTGACCTGGGATGGCCAGTCTTCTATAGATACAACCAAGAAAAATCTGTTAAGATTATCATTTTTTATATAAACAGAAGTCACTTACATGTGCAACTCCCACTGGTATAGTACAGATGTACTATTACTTCCTATTCCTGTGTTCCTGACGTTTGAATGAGTTTCAGACCGAGTCAGGAGTCAGGAGTGGATGCTTTCTCCCAATATGTGTCATGTTCCCATGAACGCCATGTGACAAGCAGACACAGCTAAGCACAGTGGACACAGTTTAGCAGAAGTCTTAAGAATTTCCACAAAATTGTTTCCTTCTCAAAACAAACAAACAACAACAAGCCTATCAGAAAGTAGAGCAGTGTGTCATAGCCTAATGACAAGATTTTGCTATTTTGGTTATCACATTATATTTCATAGTGTAGTTAAAATTTGGTTAGGCCATGTACGCATTGACTCTGTACATAACATAATATTTTTGGAAACTGACTTGTCTGAGCCTCACTTTTGCCATGTTGGAGCATGTAGAAAATAGCTTTGAAAGACCTTTTCTGTAAACTGAAAAGATCATGCATTTCAGATCACTTAGCTCTGTGCTGGCACATATCTGAGCAATATTTTTTATGTTCTCTTTTCTCCTCCTTTGTTCTTTGTGTTCTTGTATTAATAAATTCACATTTGTTCTTAACACCTACTCTCAGTGTAACATTTAAGAACCAATATCCCAAACCTAAATGGCAATGTGATTTATTATTCCGAGGTAGTCCTACTTGGAGCGACATTCATTTCATGCATGGCATATGCACTGACCTTAAGCAGAAGCCAAGAGGAAACTATTTCCTGGGTGTGTGTATCAGACATGCGCTTTCAGATGAAGTTGTGGGATCACTTTTATCTTGACTTCTTCTATAGTAAGGTATATGGCTAGGAAAATAAATATTTTTTCCTAGGAATGGTCTTAATTACACAACTTGCAGTTGTTTTCCTTATGATAGGTGTGGGTCTCAGCATAAGGCTGTACTATATTTCTACAGTCACATCTGGACCCTTCCCAGCCCCCAAGCTGCTTCTTCAACAACTGATTCTGATACATTCTAAATATCAGAGAATTGTGTGAATGACTGCATTATTATTACTTTATGAAAATTAATAGTATGATGATTAAGTAAGTACTTCAAAAATACTCCAGATACTAATTAAATGGTTTAAAGCTTGTCAGAAGATTTGACGTTGAAGGTCTGACCCATTGCCTTGAGTTCTTTGCACACCTGGGTGAGTTTCCTCATCCAGGTCATCCAGGTGAGCTTGTAAATCTGTCTTCCAGGCAAATCTTAATAGTGCTGTCCATGCTTGTCTTCACTTCCTCATTCCCTTCCCTTGAGTCAGCATTCTGCAGCACTGCATCAGTTAAATGCTGCCAGTTACCATTATAGCTGCAAAGATTACAGATATAAAAAGGAAAACAGCGCTTGTTTCTCTGTCCTCTTCATTGCTATGGCACACATCTGATACAATGATCAGTCTTTCCCTTTTACTGTTTGGTTACCATCTCCGTTTTGGACTAAACAGTAACTTGCTATCTATTTCATATTAGTCACATACTCCAGCCCCTTTTTCTAGTTTTTTGTTGTTGTTTGTTTTTTCCCTTAATAAAGTACCCTGACAAAAGCAACATAAGCAAGAGCAGGATTCATTTGGCTTACAGTTCCAAATTATAGCCCATCATTTTGGAGAAATCAAGGCAAGAACAGAAACAGCTTGTCACCTATATTCATTTGCAATAAGAAATTAAAAAAAAAAACATTCACCCTTGCTTGATTGATTTCAGAGCTTTCCCCTCCCCTATCCTTCTCAGGATCACTTGCCTCAGCACTGGGACCACCCACAACAGACTGGGTCTTCCTACATCAACAACAAGACAAACCACCACAGACATGTCCACAAACCAACCTCCAACAGGACAAGTGTCTTCCAGGTGATTCTAGGTTGTGTAAAGTTGACAGCTGAAACCACCCAATACACTTCTTTCTCTGCTGAGCCTCTTAATTGAGCTTCCCATAGACCTTTGTTTCTTCTAGAGGCACAATTCTTAGGTGATCAAGACATTTAAGTCTAACTTTTAAGGCCTACTCCATGAGATGGAATCCATACCAGAGACTGCTTTGGAGGGCCCAGAACCTGAAACTAGACAGGCCAGGATCATAGGGAAAAATCAAATACTACTGTTCTCCTAAAGGACCTGTAGCAGGAATGACTCCTAAAGACATTCCACTATATTCATAGATCAGTGTCTGGCTCAGCTATCTTCAAAGAAGTTTCCTCCCACAGTAGATGAGAACAAAAACAAACCCATAACTCTACAATGTACAGAGAGTGAGAGTCCTTGAAACACTCAGTCCTAAATGGGATGTCTCTGTCAAATCTCTCTCCCCAGAGCTCAGGAAGTTCTATGCAGAAGAGGGGGCAGAAACATTTTAAGAGGATTGAGGATGCCAAAGAAACAAGGCCTTCCAAACACATCAGTACTAATACACATATAAATTCTCAGAGACCATGGCAACATGATCTAAGCCAGACAGGATACCAGTGCTGAGATGGAAGTGGACTCAAGCTTCCATTGCTAACCCAAAAGCTATTTCCAACTGATAACCATACTCAGTTATTTTTCTCCAACAGAGTCTTACTTGGCATACAAAAGACTCTTAAGCACAGGCCTTATGACCAGCAATAGATGGTCAGCACAAAATGAACCAAATTGCATTTTTAGAAGGTTTTGTCTCAGAATGCCTTGTCTGAACTTTTTTCTCCCTCTCTTCCTTTCTCTCTCTCTCTTCCTTCCTTCCTTCCTTCCTTCCTTCCTTCCTTTCTTTCTTTCTTTCTTTCTTTCTTTCTTTCTTTCTTTCTTTCTTTCTTTCTTTCTTTCCCTCTTACAGGTCTTTTGCGTGCATATTTTGGTTTCTGGTGTTATGTTTTTATGGGATTCCTATTCATGTGAATGTGGATGTCTCTTTGTCTATATGTGTTTCTTGTGCTTAATCTTGATTCTTTTTCTTCTGTTAGTTTGTTTCATCCTACTCTGGTTTGTTTGTTTTGATTTTATCATTATCTTTAGGTGCCTGCTTGTATTCTAATGATAAAAAATGGGGATTTGGGTGGGTGAGGAAGTAGGTAAGACCATAGAGGAAATGGAAGAGGAGAAAATGTAATCATGATATAGTGTTTGTAAATAAGTCCACTTTAAGTAAAAAATAATAAAAATAAAAACTTCCAATTATATGTGAAAATTAGGGCCTCACACATACCAGGCAAGTTCTCTACCACCAAGTAGCATGAGAGGCAATCCAGTTCAAGATGCCCAAATTTGTTTCTCTCCTCCGGCTTGCTATTCTCTTATGCAACTGTTTGTTTACCACCTGGATGCCTAAGAGACATCTAAAATTTGTATGATCAGAAAACTATTGAAACCATTTCTGCAATCTCTGAGCATCAAAGGGTCTTACTTTCTATACATGGCTTAATGAAAAATTTAGAAATCACATCTGAGTGCTATTTTTCCCTAACACTCTTCATTCAACTTTATCCAAACCCTTGTGTTTTCTTTTTATAACAGCAAAGCATTTCCACATGTCCCACTGTCTCTGTTTTATAGTTCATTTTCTACACAGGAGCTACAGTCAGCCATCTAGAGCACAAATCACATAACATGTTTCTCTTCATGACAAGGAAACTCAATTCTTTACCATCAAGGCAGTGGATTCAGCCTTCCTCTTCAGATTCATTTCTCTTCTCTATTTCCCCATTTTGCTGTAGTCTTCTGTAGTGTTGTTTTGCACTTGGTGCCTTTTTCTGGGATTTCACATGCCTGTCACTGGTTGTCTCAGCTGGAGAACTCCACAAGGAAGAGCTCATACACCCTTAAACCACTTTCTGGCCAGAGGGCACTGAGTTTTGCTGCTGCAAACCACTTTAATGCTGGCACTGGCAAGGCAAGTGTGAAGCCAGCCTGATTTACAAAGTGAGCTCTGCAATCAGCAGGACTACAAAGTGAAACTCTGTTTCAAAACCAGAACAAAACCTAAACCCACAACCAAAATCCCACAAATCAAAAACCAATCCCACACCAACACTGTATTCCTATCACTTTTCCTGTGTAATTCTATTGAATTTTTGGCAAAACACCTACAATTATTTGGAATGATCGTATTTGTATTTGTGTATCGGTTTATATAGTTTATTCATAGTGTTTCATGGCCTCCAGTTTGAAGCCTCTATGCCTCTCCTGTTTACATGGCTCCTGGAAGGCTAACTGGACACTTTAATTCTCTGCAAAGGTATGCTAGAAAGACTTAATGAATCAGGATCATCCTACAATGCCTATTTGTACTTAGAGAAGGTTACTACATACATGTTACCTATCATAATTACTAAGACACAAATTTTGACGTAGAAAACTAGTCATTCAGTATCCACTAATGAATGCCTCCTACCACTGAAGTGAGCCTGGAAAGAAATTTTCTCTTGTATTGCTTATAAAAACATGAATGCCTTCAGAACCAGATTTTTATGCCATGGCAAAGGATATTAGTGACTTTCAATATGATTGACCTTTCAAACAAAAGTCCATTTAAAATTAAGAACAGAAATTCACAATGGTGGTGTAATCATAGTTCTTTGTCTTATTTGTTTTTCTCTTATTTCCAACTTTCCTTTATTACTTATGTTGTTATTGTGAATGTATGACAGGCAAATGTGATAATTTTAGACAAGGTAGATTTTTAAAGTTCAGACTTATATCTCTGGTAATCTCACAATCATATGTAATTATTTGAACATTTTAATAGTGAAAAATACATGAAATTACCAAATATGCCATAGGACCCATGTTTCCCTGTCTTCTATTAGCAAAACTCAGTATTTCTTTCCCATTGGCTTCTCATCTCATTTATCAATGAAAAACAGAAAAAAACAAACAGCAATCAAAAAACAAACAAAAAACCCCACACGTTTACGCACTAAACACATTAGAATTATTTTGTTGATTCCTCTGTGTTTTTCACCAGTCCTTTTTTTTTAATTTTTTTTTTAGGGGGAGCAGAGTTTCTCTGTGTAGCCCTGGCTGTACTCTCTTTGTAGACCAGGCTGACCTGTAACTCACAGAGATCCACCTTACCTCTATCTCTGGAGTGTTGGGATTAAAGGCGTGCGCCACCACCACCTGCTTGTTTGTTTGTTTGTTTGTTTGTTTGTTTTCCCTGCCAGTCTTAATATCACTTTCTTTGGCAACCTATACCTTCAAGACCTGCAATTTATTTATTCATTCTAGGCCCCTGACTTTGTATGAACTATTTCTCTTTGGCTGATATGCTTTTTCATGTCCACAATTACCTTTAAATATTTACCTCTGAAATCATAACCATGCCCTTACCCTTGCCTCTTATCAAACAACCTCACCTTCTACTTCAGTGAGAAAATGAAGGCCATTTGGCATTGCCGGCAGCTTCCCTGCAATAAGATCAGAGGTGAGTCTGGTGTGAGCATCAGCTTGCAGAGACACAGCTTGTTCATTTCACTCCTTCTAGATGATTACGTTTGCTTCCATAGATTGATTTCTACCCCTGTCACTGTTAGAATTTAGAAAAAATGGCAGGAAAGAGAAAGACACCATGAGGCAGAGCTTTGGTGGAGGGTTTTTTTTTTTTTCTTTTTTTCTTTCTTTTTTTTTTTTTTGTAATTGGGGGAAAGTGAATGAGAAAAAAAGGAAGGGGAGAAGGGAGACTGGCTTTTGGGGACAGGAGTGGCAGAAGAGAAGGGGGAGGGAGGGAGAGAGGGAGAAAGGGAGAGAGAGAGGATGATAGGAGGTGGGCCTTTTTAAAAGGAAAAGGAAAGTAGTGAATAGACACAGTCAGTGCTCTTAGTAGCTGCAGCTGAGGGCCTGTCCCGCCAGAACCCCAAGAACAAACCAGTACAGATGCCTGAATACTAATAGTCACCACTTCAAAAATCTCCAGTTGTTTCTTTCTTTCAGAAGAAGTAAATCTCATTCATAGGAAAATGCTTCAACTCTCTAGTTTTCCCACATGAATAGTATCCTCCACCCCCTTTGTGACCCCCCCTTGCACTTCTTGTGACATATATTAGCTCCCACCCTCACTAAAAACAAATAAAATTCACCCAGATTGCTTTAGCTATCCTTCTCTGTTTAAAACACAGAAGTCACTTGGACAGCTCACAGCTGGGTAAGGTCACTGTGAGAACCTTCTAGAAGTTTACTAGCTAGCAAGCAAGACATTTCCAGGTCCTTCCAGCTCCATTTCTCTACACCTAGCAGACAAGGTGTATTCTGTCTTCAGCAACATATTTATATCCTCTGGTTCTGTTGGGTAACTGAGGACTGACTCTTGCCTGCATTGTCTGGGGGCCTTTCAGGCCTCCTGAAAAACCACTCCTATAGAGGTAGCCCATGCCTGGTGCTGGCGACTTTGTTTAGTAATCCACTGCTTCTAGGAGTACCACTAAGGAGCCATACATGGTAACTCCCTTTGGTCTCTCTTTTGGAGTTTTTAATGGGGTTAATTTATAGTAAGGCTCCATATGTCTTCTTCATATATACTTGGCTTTGCTTAACTGGTCTTCTTATCTCTCCCCAAGCCTCCACCCTGCATGTGCTTAAACCATTCTGCCTCCAGTATTGCCATCTCTATTTTCCTTTTACATAGGCTTTCCTACTTCTCCTTTAAGGCATTCCCCACCCTCAGTGCCTTCTTCCTAGCATCCACAGGTAAGCCACAGGTAATTTCTTTGTTTTACAGAATGAAATGGTAAAAGCTAGGACCCACATGAAAGAGAACACATGGCATTTGTTCTGCTGAATCTGAATCATCCCACTGAAACTATCTTTTCTGTTCTATCCATTTAGCTTAAAATTTTATAATATCATTTTTCTTTATTGCTGAGTAAAATTACATTTTTTTGTACATATGCCACATTTTTATTGTCCATTCACTAGTTGATAGACACTTAGGCTGCTTCCATTTCCCCGACAATAAACATGGATGTGCAGGTGTCTCTGTAGTACTGCTCTTTGGATGGATGCCCAGGAGTGGAATAGATAGATACAAGAGAAGTGTGCAATTTAGTAATATACAAGAAAGAATATGGGAATTATATTAAATATCATGATACCTGTTTGACTGTAAATGTCTTGGGAAGAGAAAGTAATTCAAACAATAAGTATTGAAAGTGGCAATGCTGTTGTTAATAACTTTTATGAATTTTTTGCTATTATTTCTCTTTACTGAGTGTTTGAACTTCTTTTCATCAACATGTTTTTAAAAACCACATATACAAATGTGCTTCCTTTATACGGATCTCCACTCTAGCTTATTCTTATCTCTCCCTCTCTCCTGTTTTCTCATGACAATTTTAGAAATAACCTTGTGGCCAACCACCCCCACTTCCTTGTTTACCTACAGCAACCTGACTGAATGCACATACATTTCCTGAAGCTGATCTACCAGAAGCACCTTGCCTTTCTATCATTTTCAAGTTTGTTCTCCAGCTCATTGCAAAGGCTAATTTGCCCACAGAAGGGGAGAGTACAGGAAGCATAGTGGGAGGGTGGGACTCTACAGAGGCCTGTCACATCTGGATCTGGCTAACATGATTTGTTCACTTCCAGAAAGGATGTTAGAGAGTCCTTCTGAAACGTGCATGCCAGGTATGAGGACCATAGGACCCTTCAGTGAAGCAAAGAGTAAGTTTCTCCTCCATGTTTGCTAATGGGTCTGTCAACCAGAACAAGCAAGATGTATTTCAGTCTTCCCATTTACCTTGTTATGAGAATTGAAGGATATTTGGCTCAAGAATAAAATGTGACCTTAACTAAAGACCAAACACTGCTATGTGGCTTCTCAGGCCTGGCAAGCTGAGCTTCCCCATGATATCCCCATCATCTTCCACAAATATTGTGCGCAGTCCTTTCATGCCTAGCTTCCCAATTGCCCTTGTTCTAGTCTCTTCCTAGACAGCAGCAATTGCAGGCACCGTCCTTACCTTCTCAGCAGCTCTGTTCCCTAGCGGCCAATCCCTTCCAAGTTTACCTCCTCCATTCTCTGTGTACCACTTCTTATCTTTTATTAGTCTATAATTTTTACATGTGTTGAGTTAGTGAGAAAGTATGTCCCATTATAGAATAGATGCATTGATTCCAAAAGGGTATAGGTCACACTTTCATTTTTGCCCCTAATCTTTTTTTCACTTCCTCTTTTGTTTAAAACTTTTTTTTGAGAACTTCATATACCAGCACTACATCTACCTCACTCCTGCCCATCACTCTTTTTTTTACCAACCACTGTGCTCTCTCCCAAATTAATAATCTCTTCTTTAATTATAATTGTTATATATACATGCATGTATGCACATATAATCTACTGAATGCATTTAACTTTGCTATCTTCCAAGTGATAGGCTTTTATTTAATAAGTTGTCTGTCAATGTCCCAGAATGTAAGCCTACAGAGTCACTTAAGTTCTCTTATCTCAGGCTGTTCTGTTCCATGCTTTCTACATTTGATCCATCCCTGATCTATTTTTCTTCAGATCACAGGGATCTCATGTACCTTGAGATTAAAAAGTGGAGTTGCTACATTAAATTCTTGTTGATGTATCAGCAGCAACAATAGACTATGCTATTCTCATCATATTTTGGTACAAGTTGCCCAACTGCCCCACTCCCTTTCCAAACATTCTGCCAATGCATCAATGATTTCAGTGGCCATGTGGACTGGAGACTTGATTTCTTGTCTCAAAGGCAGTAAACTTCATACTGCCTCAGCCATACATGATCATAATTTACTAAGTCTTATTACCAAAGTAATTCTTACTAAAAATCTTCCATTCTAGTACTGTGTTCTGACTGCAGGGTCCAGTGTGCTCAGTTTTTCCCTCTTACCTGTGTACGTGGGTCATTTTCAATTCTCAATTTTCTTGACTACCTTGAAGCATGTGACAGCATTCCTTAGAAAATTATCAATCAATCAGCCAGTCATCCATGCACCCATCTTTCTATCTACCTATGCTATTTTAGCCTCACATATTCGACTACACTGATAGCCAGATGCATTTTTAATATCTTCTCTTGAGTGTACATTTGCTCTTCAAACTTCACTTACCTCATTCTCACCTCCTTTACCTTCTCATCATAATGGATGTTCCTCCTAGATTTCTTTCTCTGCATGGTTCAGTCATCCTAGTCAGGCACTTATGAATCACCTGAATTCCTCCTACTCCTCCCCCTCTGAATATTTGAATAATCACAAAGAATTCTATCCCTAAGTAGTTTGAGTCACTGTCCTTTTTCCTATTTGATACTACTTCCCTCATTCATTACTCATTATTTCTTTCATCTGAAACATTACAATTGCCTCCTACTTTTGTTTACCTCCCACTGATCTCACTTACTCATTATTTTTCACGAGAAAATTACAATAACCTCCTGCCTTCCTTTGATTCTGGGGAACTTAAAAATTCATCTTTCATCCCGTCACTGGCATGATTAGTCTAAGGTACCATAAATTCCAATCAGAAACTTCATAATCTATCTGCTTTCTGCAAGATAAAGTTCAAGGTCTGAAGTAACATGTACAAGACCAGTTTGACCACCCTATCTGTCTCTAGAGCTATTAAATTGGATGTCACGCCATTCAAACTACTTCCCACTACTATCATAAATTACAGATTCAGAAATTATAATATTGTACTATGGCAAAACTTTCCTAATGCCCATCCCTTGCTTTTACCCCCTCCTGTCTCACAGTTCATTTGACAAATGACTTCACAATTGCTTGTTCTAAAGCACTGATATAACCGTGTTATTTTTCTATTCAATATCTTTGTTAACTAGTTAGTTTTTTTCAAAACTAATTCATTAATTATACAGTTACTTAAAAAATGGAGAGCAGTGTGCAGAGTCTTTAGCAATGTACCTCTCAGTGCCTATATCTATGAGAGCCCAGAACGGTCCTCTTGGTCCACATTGATACCCAGTGTCAAGCATATTGCTCACCAAAAATAAGCAGCTTGTGAACAAGGAAGGAAGGAAGTCTACATCAATACAATTATACAATTTATGATTATTTGTCTTCTCTATTACTTTAAATGTTTCAAATATGTAACAAAATAGAAGTACTTTGTGTAAGTAGTCTATACTTTGCTGTCAGATAAAGTATTTTCTGTCGATATTGAGGTTATATCAAATATTTCTATCTACAGCCTCTTCCCACAACTACTTTATATTATCCCAATGTGCTTCCTAAATAAATGCTTCCTCTTCACTCTCCACCATGTATCCATTAAACAACAGAATCATGGGCCAATGACTATATGCTCCCATTCTTATAGTATATATCTGTCAGCATATATAAGGTAGTATACATGTTCCTGAGATAACTGCTCAGACATTTGCTGCTGTGCTAAGTGCCTGCATGCCAGCTATCATATTTAATTATTCAGAGGAAGCTCTATGGGGCAAGTTAGTGAAGCAGAAAGCCAGAGAGGTTAAGGAAATAAGTTAGTGGGCTAATAATTAAATTAGGAATATGTAAATAAAGGGTAGAGCTAGGCTGAGTTCAGGTTGATTTCAAGAATAAATATTATCATGTTTGCCTCACTTCCTTATATTTTTATACCCAAGAGTAAAGCAGAGTCTTTCATATAGTGAGCATCAGATAAGACCACAAATTCAACTTGAGTCAATACTTGTATCTTTTCTGAACTGCACTGGCTCCATGAGATAAATTATTTCTCCTCAGAGTTTTATTCATATTTTATTACTGCATATATCAAAGGATACTGTCAGGATCCGTATATGGAAGTCCATTCCATCCTGCCATGAGTTCAGAGAGCTCAACTCACTCCTATTGTCTTTAAGATTATTAACTAAATGGCTATAAAATGCCCTGGCCTTGGTGGTGAATGGCTCCTATCTAAATAGCAATAGACTTGGGCCCAGGTGAGTTTACACTCATCCTGAAGGCTAGGTGATACTTGCAGCTATGAAGCGCCTGAAGGCCAAGTAGTACAAGCAGCTACAGAGTGACTTTTGGATTACGGGAAGTAATTGCAATTTGCCCTATATAAATAACAATAGAAGTCTTCGGCCATGGTTCCCACCTTTGGTTAGTTACTTAAGAGAGTGTATGAATAAACAGAAGCATATTCAATATGGACTGAAACTGCCCTCTTGACACTATCCTATGTCTCTATCTTTCCTTTGGCATCTATAGTTAGCTTTCCCTCATCCACACTCCCCCACTCAGGAACAGACCTGGGGCTGCTTGGCTGGTCCCCAACCACAGTGCCACAAACACTGGTCCATGACAGGATACCTTGTTGCTTTCAATGTTTGCCAGCTCATAACATGCTGCTGCAATTACCTACAAAGGAAAATATGTATATAGTATAAAAAATACTTGAGTCTCACTCTTAATTTCTTCTGTATGTCTTTTCTTGGTGATTTATGGAAGGAAGCTACAAATACTATAATTAAGTTTCAAGGTTTAGGTTTTCGTAAACTTCTGAAAGTCCATTACTATGAATAGATGGATTAGAGGCACATGCATTAAACAATAGGAAATTAACTAGGGCTAACCAGATTGACAAAACTTCCAAACACCTGTCCTGGAGCAGGAGCTTCACAACTGATATCTATCCAAGTATTTCTTATTCACATAGTTTCAGATTAAAAAGAAAAAGAGAAGGATTGGGAGATGGCTCGGAGTGCATAGTACTTGTTATTTAAACATGATGACCTTTGCTTGAATTCCTAGAAGTAAAGTAAATTAAAGTTGCACATGTTAGCACACATCTGTGCTCCAAAAAAAGAGATTGGAGGCAGAGATAGGATAATCCTTGGAAGCTTAAAGGTCAACTAGTTTGGCATATGCAATGTGGGATGACAAAGAAACCCTGTATCAAAGTGGAAGGTGAGAACCTACACCCAAGGTTGTCTTCTGATCTTCATATAAATGCCTGAACTCCTCCATAAACACACACACACACACACACACACACACACACACACACACACACACACACACACACACACACAAATTGAGTATTTGAGTATTACTTCAGGAAGAGGATACACTTAGTTTTTTAAAAAATATGCCCTAGTATCATTTCTAATGGTTTTTGAGTTGTTAGCTTAGAAAAGAAACTATGTTTTTTATATGATTCAGCAAATCTTTTTTTCAGTGGTCCTTTCATATCCTCATCCCAGAGGGAAGACAATGATAGACTACCTTAGTGCTCATAGCAGAATCAGTCAAATGGTAGAACACTCTTGCCAGAGAGAACAAAATGAAAAACTACTCTGGAATCAGACTTAGCCACAACATTGAGATTTATGTTGTAAAAGTCATCTGGTAAACCAGCTACTTGTTAGACCAGGACTTCCACTGTGAAACTCAAACAAGCATATTATTTTTATAGCAATGGATCTAGTACACAACTTTTTAGAAGGAGCCAGTGAGAGTCTTTCCATTGATGATAGCCTGTTTCTTTTAAATGTGGAAGTGGGGGTGAATGTAGTAACCGTCACGTGGAAAACTTCAAAGTAAGTCATAAAAAAAAAACAGAAAAAACAAACAAACAAAAAAAACCAAACAACTCAAACATGTGAAGATCACACCTGATCACGAAATGCTCCATGAAATTTTCACATATTTGTTGAACAGTGAATTCCACAGAGGTATGGGTTGTGACTATCAGAGCTACAGTTATCTCTCTAACAATAAACATGCCACTGGACATGTGAGAGATGTCTAATACTTATAGGTGGAATGAAAGACTCATATCTCTTCTAAAGCTTTCAGCTCCATGTCAACTCTTTCCCCAGATAATCTTCTCTTCTATTTGTTTGTTTGTTTTATGTATTCCTTGAGAAAGAGTTTTACTCTATAGTTCAGACTAGCCTGAAATCACTGTATAAACCAAATTGGCTTCAAAACTCACAGCAATGAACCTGTTTCTGGCTCCTGAATACTCCTGATTGCAGGCATCACTACCTTGCCTGATCTTTTCTTTTTAATTGAAAGATTATTAATTCTTATTAAAGTTTCATTACATGTTATAACCATATGCCTCTCCAATCAATTCCCAGGTCCACCACTCCTTCCCAACCCATCTGTCTTAGGGCTTCTACTGCTTCAACAAAACACCATGGCCAGAAAGCAACTTGGAGAGGAAAGGGTTTATTTGGCTTACACCTCCACATTGTTGTTCATCACTGAAGGAAGTCAGAACTGGAACTCAAATAGGGCAGGATCCTAGAGGCAGGAACTGATTTTTTTCTCCTTTGGTAGCCTGCATAGAACTTAACACTTGAAAGCTAGACAGTAGGGATGAAACTTTCAAGTCAATACCAGTCAACACCATGTTTTATAATTCCATGTTCTAAGACACGAAGCTATGTGACATTTTTGCAAAGGGTCTTACTGCCAAGTTCCCAAGGATAACCAAGAGCAATGGCAATAGTCTGTAGTATTGGAGACTTTATGGGATCTCACTGGCCAACAGCCTAAAAAGAACTGATATTGAACTTTTTATTTGTTAGCCTCTGATGTCTAATGGGATTATTGCTTCCTTCTTAAAAGGCAACTCCATTTTGACTCCTTTTATTTAAACACACACACACACACACACACACACACACACACACACACACACCACGCACACTCATACACACATACAGAGGCACACAGATACTTCTACATTAGTAGCTTTCTGTATGACTTTTGAAGAGGTATTTATTGTTATTTATGCCTCCCATTACTGTTTAATCGAGGAGAGGCCTTATTAACCCTTTTGATGGGACCATTAGGCACATTGAATAAAGGTTCAGTGTGATAACCTTGTTTTAATTTGGCTACTTCTCTAAAGACAGATATGAAACTTTTAGGAAGATTGTACTCAACACAAAGGAACATTTCAGTAAATAATTACTTAATGGGGGCTTATAATTAAATATAGAAATTATTTATCAATTACTTAATTTATTAAATGTCTTTCATTTGTTAAGTATGCCCCTGGCAACTTGGGGGAAAGATTCACAGAATACCCAGGTTAATCATAAAACAAGTTTCCATTTGTGTAATTCAAACCTCAGTGTTTGAACATAGGGATGATTTCTGCAGATCAGTGAGAAAACCTTCACTGAATCCAATTTCTATTGGATACTTTAATAAAACCAAAGAGGGAAATATTGCAGAATAACCATATTGTATCACGGAGAAAGTGCAGTTTTTAATATGTTAAAAAAACTGAAAACATTTGACATTTTAATGACCTATTCAGACATATGAAAGTAAATACAGAAATTAGCCAGAATGCTTGTCCGGAGTTTACTTGTATAAGGTTCTAGGAATGCTGGGAAGTGGCAGTATCTGTCTTAAAAGACAGCACCCCGGGGAAAGATGGCTCAGTGACCAAGTGTACTTGCTGCTCTTGAAGAGGAGCCAGAGTTTGGTTTCCAGCACATACATCATACAGCTCTCAACTGAACGTAACTCCAGTTTCTAGCGATATAATTAATGGCTTCGTTGAACATCTGCACACACATGGTACATGCACATACTCTCAGGCACCCTCCCCCTGCGCACCCATACACTGAAAGTAAATAAATCCTTTAAAAGGCACACTGTCAGCTAGCATGTGCTCACTAAAGGTTTGCAGTCTGTCACGATGTTCAAGGGACATTTTCCATTCTGCCTACATTAAGTGTTGCTTTTTAGCACTGCCACAGATACCTGAAATAGTCTTCTGATAAAGAGAGGAGATTCTTCAAACTCAATCTGGAGGCTTCAGTCTGTGGTGAACTGCCCTGTTGCTGTTGCCCCTGTGGTGAGGCAGCCCATAGTGGTGAGGCGTGTGTCCTTGCAGCAAAACTGCTAATCTCATATTCTGGGTGCAAAACAAAAAGGGGAAGAAAGGCACCAACAACCCTTTCTGAGGGCATCCACCAAATGACCTATGGCCCCTCCATCAGGCCCCACCTCTTACAGTGCCCACTGTTGACACTGGGACTTTAAAGGGCGCTCGCAAGTCTGGGCAACAGAAGTTAGAAACTTGATTACTACCATGTGCACATCTAGGAATGAGAGCTAGTAATGCCTGTCTTCCACATTTTCTTAAAGACCAAAAGAGACACCAAGAGAAAGTATTCCGTCAGAGTGCCTGCCACATAAGGCTCTTAGATAAATATTTAAAGAATCCAAATCATATACTTGCCCTGTTTATCTGAGGATAATACACACTGAAAAGAACTTTAAAAATTCCTGTGTTCTGGGGAAGGGCTTAAGTCCTGCCCCAAATGATGTGACATACTTTGATAATCCCTCATGGGAGGCTTCACCCTCCCTGGGGAGTGGATGGGGGATGGGATGGGGGTTGGTGGGGGATATGGGAGGATGGAAGGGAGAGAGAACTGGGATTGGTATGGAAAATAAGATTGTTTTTTATTTAAATAAATTAATTAAAAGACCCCTGAGTTCCTATTGATTAATTAAAAAGGTGTATTGTTAGAGATGAAAAATGACTTTTTACAGAGGTATTCAATAAAGATTACAAAGATCTGAAAGCAAAAGTAAATGGCAGCTCGAATTATGATGTTTGAGACTAAAGGTATTTTTATAAAGTATTTGAAAGAATTATATATCCCCAAGGTCTTAGAAGGGGCATGCTGTTTTAATTATTTTCTTCTGCTGTGCACTGGGTTCAAGTCACAGGTGTTAATGAAGCAGCTAGTGATATTGACATTCAATCTTTAAATAGAAAGCTTTAAAACTCTTATAACTGAGAAAAGAATTTCAATAATATTGCAGGTAGCAAAAGTCAATCAATTTAATCTTATTAATATGAAGCCAATGAGCCCTTATATTATGAAGCGTGTACTGGCAACTCTGTATTTATACAGATAGAGCATATATATTAAATTGTAACCATTTTATGCTCTCTTTTTAAAGGGACTTAAGTATTGCATAACACACATACATGGTTTAATTGTGAAATAAGATCGAGCATAGCATAAATAAATCAATAAGCCTGATTAAAAAAAAATCAAGTGCCTGGCCTGTCAGTTTGGGGGCATCTGCTTGTTTTATTTTGGGACAAACAGAATGGACTTCCTTTCACTGTTTCCACAGAGTACTCTTAGGAACCCAGAGCTTCCTTTCGTGTGGCTTTCTAGACAACAATGCATGAGAGGTGGGTGGGTCAGGCACACTTGGCTCGCCTGTTCTATTACAATCCCATGGAAGCACATAAGTGCAGGTCTGATCTTGATGGACAGTGCTATTGTTCTGAAATAGCTCTACAGAGGAAAGAGAAGCAAGTAGAAGTAAATGGCTACCTCAGTGCTGACTTACTGTAGTAAATGGCCTTCCAAATAGTGATTATTATCTTGGCAATGTTCCTTTTTTACTGAAAAATGAAAGAACTTAATGTTCTTCCATTTTTGTTTATTTAACAAACAATTGACTAATTAGAATATGCTGAGCAGTAGGAAACAGAGAAGTTGGAAAGTCCTACAGTTTGGGTATTGGTTAGGAAATGCAGATGTCAATAGATATTTAAAATAGTGTAGTCACAGCTCTAAAAGCAAGGTGGTACTTCATAGAGGAGGCTTTGGGCTCACAAATGAAAGGATAATGTAAGGCAGAATAGATGGTGTGAAATCGGTGCTCACCTGAAGGCCACACATAGATAGCCAGTCCAGCTCCTTCCTGAGTATGCAATATATGGTAAGAGAGGCAAGTTGGAGTTAGACTGGTTTAATTAAGACATGCTAAAGAGGTCTTAATCCTGAAGTCAGTATGGAATATTGGAAGAATTCAATACGCTCATAATTGAGTTTTAGAAATCCATCTCCAACATGGACATGGTAAAAAAACATACTGGAATTGGGAGAGCCAGAAAACAGCAAGGGAAAAACAATGTAAGTCCTAAACAAAAATAACTGCTGTAGGCATGGAGATTTGTGAGAATGGATTGCACTATAGCAAAAAACTTCAGTTTTTTTTTTTTTATTAGCACAATGTCAAAGAAAATTATATTCTTTAGTCTTAATGCCCTTATCCTGAGATGAATCTTGTCATTTACATCACCATGGTCAAAATTTATCCAATATCATCAAGAAAAAAAGCAATTCTTGATTGTTCCTTCTTGTTATTATCTCATTCCCTTTGCTCTTGCCAATTATCAATTATGCTTCTGAAAAAGAAAATTTAGAGATAAAAAACTTTGCTACTTATCTCTTTTTTAATCCAACAAGGCACCAGAGAAGCAATGCTACAAAATATAAGGATTACTATGTTCCTATTATTGTCCAAGAAATTAGAACTGAATTTAATATTTAAGCCTAAAAATAAGAAATAAAAATAGAGGCAGAGTGTTAAGGACGATAGTGACCTTGGACTCAATTGCGGAAAAAAGTTCTAGGTATTGCATGTAATTTTTTTCAGTAATTTTTTTTAATGTGAGTTCAGAAATTTAGGAGATAATTACACAATGTGCATATATGTTGACAATCATTGGTGGGGGCATGGGGGAAAGTCTCCATATGGTTTTCTTTATTTTGGCTTCGGTTTAATGTTATTTTAATAATATAAAATCTTTCTAAGGTGTTTAGCAATATTTTTCAAGGTAAATTTCTGTAACAGGAAATTAGATTTGTTTAAATTTTATTAAACCATATGGTTAACTCATTGAGGCCCTGGATTTATGGGTCTGTGCAGTTAATAACATAATTTTGCATTATATTATCTTAATGTCTTAAAAACAGCTTGAAGCATTTTTCCTATAGAAAGTTGTTTATATTAAGGATACAACTGGATGAAGTTTAAGATGACAAAAAGAGTACATTAGAATCTTCCATCTGAGTAGTTTGGTTAGACGGAAGGGAAAACTTTTGCATATCAAATAACAATTAACTCTCTAGAAGACACCATTTTATTTTGTTTAATTGTTTATGTTCCAACTTGTTTCTAATTATGTGATGTGAGCTATGGTAACAATATGTTATTTCTTAGCCTAAAAAGAATATATTTTTCAAAATAAAATAACTGGACCTGGTAGAATTGTTCTCATAAATCATTTAAAATAGAATTTATTTCTTGTCTAAGGGGATAATTTATTGCTATTGTTCAGGTCCACAAGGCTCTAGTAAAACTCAAAATAAAAGTTCTTTAATTAGGATTGAGAAACAGCCATTAATCAGAAGGAATTTTTCCTCTTCTTTATCACATCACATTTATAAAGCAAATTAAAACAGACTTAAGAATTGCAGGCTCAGCAGCAGTTAATGTGACCTCTTAAAAACAGACTCCACTAGTGGTATATTTCAATGCACATAAGGCAAAGAGAAATGACAAGATCCATTCTTCCTGGGGCCTGGAAAATCCAACAAGCTGTAGCACTCTCTCTTCATTTCCCCAGTTTATGATCACCAATGGAAGGCAAACAATGTTCAAGCTATGTAAAAATGGAGAACCAGCTTAATTTATAAATTATTTGAGCTTAAATAAGCTGCAGGAAATTTGTCTGGAATTCAGACAGTAATTCCTCATGCTAATAATCTTTTATATGTTTATTTTCCCTCCAGAAAAGTCTACAGCATTGTTAACACGTGTGTTTGCAATATGTAACACCAATGAGGTGCTGTAGAAATTCAATGAAGATTCCCTGCAGACTTAAGTCCAGTATTCCTCTGACTGAAGAATGAAGTTCAGTCCACACTCCCTGTATGCCATCCTCTGTTCCTTTCCCTCACAAAATACTTTCTTGCTTTCTCACTCTGCTTTGATAGCATTTACTCTCTTTCAGTCCCACCATAGACATTTTTTTCTCTGATTTTAGAAGAAGTACCTTTATTTTTGTCTTTCAACCATTCAGAAAAAAGTGTCACTGTGAATACCTGTTGCAACTAACATATTAGACCTATTCTGATAGCCAACATGAGGGAATATTAGGAGAACAATATATGTATGTACACACACACACACACACACACACACACACACACACACACACACACACACATTTCTGGCTGCAGTTTCCTCTCCCTCCTCTCTTTCCAGTTCCAACCTCCCCTCCCACTCTGTTCCCACCCCACCAATCCACTCCTCTTCTCTTTCTGTATAGGAAAGGGCAAGTTTCCCATGAATATCAACAAAACATGGCTTGTCAAGTTGCATTAAGACCAAACACCTCTCTGTGTTTTAAGGCTTGCCAAGGCATCCCTATATGAGAAGTTGGAACTATATTAAATGGTCACAGCACTAGGAAAGTTGAGGAACACTGGAGTAGTGGGAGATATGATTGTTTCAATCCCCAAGTCTCAATCTTCTAGGAAGATGGCCTTATTCAGCTTAATGGATTTTATGTAGAATAATACTTGCTTGATCTTATTGACAGGGTCTCTTCCTGGATGCTGTGGTGCACAGACACTCGTCCTGGAGTATCAGAGGCATTTAAGTCCACATAGGGAGTCCATCTGAGGGCAGAAGTACTATGGGACAAAGAGCTAGAAAAGCTGAAGCCACTGGCCCCTTCAGACTCCAGTTATAGAAGTTATCAATTCCTGTTCTTGGGTAAGTGACCCTGAGAAGCTGTTCATCTCCCACAACAGCTCACTCATTGACTATGATTAAAATACTTAATGTCAGCTCTGTGTGGTGGCACAAAGATATAATTTTAGGTTCAAGTTGAGCCTGCATAGCAGAGTGAGACCTTGTCTCCAAAACATTTTGTATAGCTTTTCATTTTTTCAGTAACACTGTAAAAAGAGTTAGCTGAGTGTATTTTATATAGTTCTAAGGCTCTGGTGCCAGACAAGTACAGCTAAAACAGTGACATTAAAAACATTGTTGAAAATGAACCAGAAACATTCAATAATCTAAAATTAGCTTGTTATTTTCACTACCCCTTTTCTCTTTTGATGCTGGCAGCAGAACCCACCTCGTTCTTGCTAAACAAGACTTCTACCACCTAACTAAACTCCCAACCTTTGCTTCCCTTTCTTAAAAGCTTTCAGAAAATTTTTACTTCATTTTATAGACTCAGCTAGCAATTTTCTTTGGAGTAACTACAAACAACTGATGCTCTTAATAGGGTCTGTATTAACAGAAGAACGGAGAGCATGTTAGAACGTGTCTCGGATACAGAGTCAAAAAGTTGAAAGCTCTTTTGAGTTCTTTTTGCAGGAAACTGGTTAGCTGGGGAGACAAACCTTAAAGATACAATGTTACTGAAGTACAGTCAGGGAAAGAAATCAATTGAGGCTTTAATTGCATCCTACTTGGTACATTTGTTTGCATCATTGCCCTGGGGGTGGAAAGAAGAAGCTGACTTCAGGAGTTTTACAGAAATTGCTTAATAATTAATTCACCTTCTCAAAGGTGGTCAGGGCCTCAGTGGATGAGACAGACTGACAAAGAATAGCAATAGAATTACATCTTGCTGTTTTGTGTAATCTTGCCTGAATCTTTTTATTTATCTGTTGGTTTTTCTGTAGAACAATATTAGTAGTCCCAATGGGCACCTCTGTCTTGCATTCTGGTTCTCTTACCACATGGAAAATGCCTGTAAAGTTGAATTCACTCCTCTGTTTGGGCTTAGGCATACCAGCTCATTATTTAGCTGAAAAAATGTCTTTGAGTATTAATTAATGTCTACAATATATTGAAGATAGAGTAGGTAACTTGCTCCATTTTCATTATGGTTGAAGTATAACCAAAGGTCAGTGTATGTTATAGTACAAGAAAACAGAATACCAGAAATGGAATGTTCTATAAGTGGGATATTCTGACAAATCTTAGATTTATATTTTTGGCAAGCCTACTTAGATAGTAAGGTCTGAAGTGGGATAAAAAGTTATAAACATCAGAATAAAAACAATTTGTTTTAAAGTTTGGAATTTTAAATGTATGTGAAATGCCTGGAATAGAACTGGCTATATAATAAATACATCTTCCATAAAATATCAGTAATTAGTTGTAGTCCAATAAAAAGAGACCCAGAGACTGATATTGGGGTTCAAGCTTCAAGCTGAAGATCAGAAAAGTAAAGCAGCCAAGATGCTAGCTCTCACCTCTACCTCAGGCTTAAAGGGCTGATCCTGTCTCCATGAGCTCTCACCAAGTCAGACTTCTGCTTCTCCACAGCATGCATGGCTGGAGAATGAATGCCTTCCTCTCCTCAGCATGGCTGGAGAATGAATGCCAGTTCTGAGACTCTGGTCATTGTCTTAAATACCTCTCATGTGTCCTGTGATTAAAAGAATGAGCTCTGTTACTCTTTCAGGCTGATTCAAACTCTTGTAGCTCTGGGTGGCCTTGAACTCATGGAGATCCATCTGCCTTTGTCTCCTGAGTCCTGGGATTAAAGATGTGTGCCACTGTCTGGCTTCAATAGCTAACTGGTATGGCTGCTTTGATATTTTGATCTCCACTGGCTTTAATAAATCATAAATAATATGTCACCACAATTAATATCATGTTGAACATATTGTATGGGCTTCCTTGATATAGTATGCTTATTTTCACCAAGGACTTGAGTCTGTTTAACATTATGTATGATGAAAATTAATAAATGAGAGCAAGTATGGATAGGAAAGCCATACCTATGGTAAAACTGACATGTACAAATATGTGTGTACAAATCCTAGAGGTTAGCATCAGTTTTCTCTGTGGCTCCCAGTGGCCAAAGAAAAGAACTTAGGATCAGATACAACTGTGATTGCTCTTTATAAAAAGCAAAAGAGTTATTGAGAAGAAATCTCAAACTTGTGTAAGAGACCTGGGAACATAGGTCTTCATGTATGATTCAACTGTTTTTAACACTGGAAGACTGTGTATATGCTTCTTGGAGCACTTTGCAATATAAAGTGTAGACATATTTAATAAAAATAACCCTTAAAGGTCTGAAGCAATATAATTTATGCTTATAGATATTGGCCATACCCTCTAACTTCAAACTATTTGGCCTGAAAAAATTTTCAAACAAAACTATGCCACTTGTTACATGACCATTGAAATAATTTACAAAAACAACCATAAAATATTAATTGAATAGTAATAGACTCAGGTCTTCCCTGGTGGATTTATTGTAATTATTATGCTCTGATTACTTAAAACTATAGGAATACCTGACTCTAGGGTTCTGTTCATTTTTAATACTTAAATTATTTTTTAAATGTCAAGGTAAACATTCCATTCTAAAAACTAAATATGATGCAAAAGAACATTTGCTTTGTAGTCTTTTGAAATAAAAACATTAATAGCTTGGTTAACTTGAAAGAAGTCATTATGACTTTAGGCTCTCTATGACTTTGTATTTTTCATTTTCTCACTTGCCCCATGACAAGGTGAAAGATGACTCATGAGTATATAAACTCCAGGAAGGAGAGATTTGATATCTTGTCTATTTTTTAAAAATTGTTATATCTCCTAAGGATATACATGAGCTTCCCCTTTTTTGAGGATAATAACTTTCATGTCTAGCCATGGACTTATTAAGACTAGAAAACTGTAGCAAACCTTTGCACTCTTAGAAATATTAAACTGGATGACATCAGAGTTGAGACAACAGTATTTTCATTAGTTCTTGTAACCTTGTAACTAATGGGCTTTATAACCAACTTGGATACATTTGATGGCAGTAAAGGTAGAAAAAATGGTAAAGGTAGAGTGACCAGAGATAACAGTCAGGGCAATTCAGAAGTCACAAGGAGAAATTCTTCACTGTTGCCCTTCACAGAACTTCAGTGACTCCCAGTCTACAAAAGCAAGAAGAATTATGAATGTGTAATTAATTCATTGACAATAGTACCGGAAAGAAGGACACAACGATGATCCATGGGCCAGCAATTTCCTTTTTGAAATACTGAATGCAAAGCAACATTCAACACCTACTGAATTAGACATTGTCCATGCAGAGATGTGTGTTCAGGTTAGTGTGAAAGCTATAGCAAAAGTTACAGCATCTGTGGAAAGCACTATTTTCAGTAGATTGCCTAAACATCTTTCCACAGGATCTCATCTTCAGCATGAACACTGTCCTTCATCTCCAAAGAAAGCATATTTTATTTGCATGTGACTTTGATTTTATAAAACCATTATGATTAGAAAGGGTTCAGTAACCAGAGCAACTAGGAGAAGTGCCAATGCCTTCCACTTAGCTGGAGTCCCTCTCCATTTGGAACAATTTCAACTGTGATTTGGCCTGCCTCACTTTAGTTGCTCACAAGAATATTTTATTTGTCTAGGTTTGCCTTAATGCCTTGTTGATAACTGAGCTTTTCAGATTCAGTGGCAATGCATATTTGACCTGGTACATTGTCTTCTTTCTGTGTAATGCATTTCCTTTTAAACCAGCATTGTCTGATCCCCAAGTAGCATCGTTACTAATTTCTTCCCCCATAAAACGACTGTACTCGCCCCCATCTTTCTTTCCTTTTGGGCAAGACTCAGATGTCCCCAGTTCACATACAAGTACACCACAGAAAACTTATCTGGAATCTAAATGTACTCTTCTAACAGCTATTATAAAAGTGGCAGTTGGTTTTCCAAAATAACAAGCCATCTTTTATACAATTAGGGCATGGTTCATTTACAATGAAGGGCATTTAAAAATATATCACCACTAAGATATTAGTAACTAAACAAGAGAAACAATTAGTAACATTGGATAAGAAGTCATGAACTATACATTTAGAATTTGGTTTAATTAAGACACCATGGAGGGGTGGCTGTAATAACTGTGATACTGCAGTAAAGCCACTTGTTTATTAGCAATACTTTCATGCAAAATGATGGATTGTCCAGCTTCTTCTTGCAGTAAATGGGAATTATCACAGAGATCCACAACTGAACAATGTACAGAGAGAGAATGAGAGACTTTGGAACACTTATTACTGATGTTCCTCCCCTCAAGCTTCAGACATCTAGGCAGAAGAGGAGGCAGAAATATTGTAATGCCAGGGATGACAAGTGACACCAAGAGAACAGTGTCTTCCAGACACAATAGGACATGCACATATGAAAACACAGAGACTGTGGCACCATGCCCATGACCTGCACAAATTGAAGCCAGACAGGGTCTCAGCACAGAGTGGGGGAAGTGAACATGGGGTCTTACCCTTAACCCATAAACTATTAGCAGTTGACACTGACTCTCCAATGGAGTGTCATTGAATATGTCAACCACACCCCAAAGTAGAATCCATGCCCAGAAGTAGTTAGCTAACACAAAAGAAGCCCCAGTGTGTGTGTGTGTGTGTGTGTGTGTGTGTGTGTGTGTGTGTGTGGTTTTGGTTCATTTAGACTTTTTTTTATCTTACTGGTTTTTGCTTGCTATGATTTTTGTAGATTTTATTTGTTTTCATTCTTGTTATTTGATTTTGAAGGAAAAGGAGAAAAAAAACCCACAGTTGTGTGAGCATAGAGGTGGGAGGAAACTGGGAGGAATTAGAGAAGGTGAAGGTATGTGATCAAAAATATCATATAAAAATTTCAATTAAAACAGAAATGACTAGCTCTCTCCATTTCTTCATGCAAATATATCTCAGCCATTCTGGTCTCTTGGAAATCTGAATGGATTAAGAAAAAAATGAAGCCTTTCTTAGAATTTCTCAGTGTCTGACATATTTTTCTCTTATTCCTGTGTGTTTTAACCCTATTCCCAGTCCTGTTTTCCCAGAATAGTCCTAGTATGGTTTCCAGGAAAAAGGAGAAATCAAAGAGATCCTCTTTGCATGTGTATCTTG
The DNA here is from genome assembly GCF_003668045.3 of Cricetulus griseus. NCBI lineage: Eukaryota > Metazoa > Chordata > Mammalia > Rodentia > Cricetidae > Cricetulus > Cricetulus griseus. Next base: position 134,174,554 of record NC_048595.1, on the reverse strand, counting down.
TTATTTGTAACTTTTTTGAAGATCTAGAGATGTCACTACAGGGACCGAACAGTGTCTGCTTGCCTCCCTGGCTCACTCATCACATTGCTTCTCCTGCCAAGCTTCTCTCTGGACATACGGATCCCTAGGAAGTGTCCTCCCCATGTCCCTTCCTGTTATGCCTGCCATAGCATCTCTGATGGAACAGCCCTGCCAGAGGCTTGCCTTCCTGGCACTTGGCTCATCTCCTCAAGCTCTGTAGGTGGCTCTCCACAGCTTCCTCCCTGGGATCTAGTCACTTTTTGGTAGCCTTGACTCTCAATCCCGGGAGTGATGACTGCCTTCTGATCTCACCCACTCCATGCATTGCCTTGTGTAGACTGTGTATCCTGCCCACACCGTTTTGGTTGTGAGCCTAGCCTTTAACAGTTGAGCCATCTCTCCAGATCTGCCTATACTTTTAGAGAGTCCAAGTTCTTTTATTAAATTTAATAATCTTGCCCAATTCATGCATCCTCTGATCCTCTGATTCCAGCTAGAATCTAACCAAGTGGAGACTAGTTCTACCAAGCAAGTAATTCAATTTAGAATTGAAATATATATATATATATATATATATATATATATATATATATATATATATTCTGTTATTGACTCTGTAAAGAGTTAAGGCAGCTAGTCAAATCCACAGCAAGAACAACTCAAAACCACTCTGAGATATCATCTTACTTCTGTCAGAATGGCTAAAATCAATAACACCAATGACAATATATGCTGGAGAGGATGTGGAGAAAGAAGATCTCTCATCCATTGCTGATGGGAGTGCAAACTTGTACAAACACTTTAGAAATCAGTATGGCTGTTTCTCAGGAAAATGGGAATCAGTCTATCTCAAGATCCAGCAAATCCACTCTTGGGCATATACCCAAAGAATGCACACTCATACAATAAGGACATATGTTCAACTGTGTTCATAGCAGTATTATTTATAATAGCCAGGATCTGGCTAAACAACCTAGATGCCCCTCAACTGAAGTATAGATGGAGAAAATGTGGTATATTTACACAATGGAGTACTACTCAGCGGGGGGGGGGGGACCAAAAAAACAATGGAATCATGAAATTCACAGGCAAATGGATAGAACTAGAAGAAACCATCCTCAGTGAGGTAACCCAATAACAAAAAGTTAAACATGGTATGTACTCACTCATTTTTGATTTTTAGGCATAGAGCAAAGGATCACTAGTCTACAATTCACACTGCCAGAGGAGCTAGGAAGCAAGGAGGACCCCAAGAGAAGATTGCATAGTCCCTCGAAGAAGGGGATGGGGACAAGAACCCCTGAACAAATTGGAGCCTAGGGAGAGGGAGAGGAAGGAAAGCCTTCATCCAGTTGCTGTTCAAAGCAGAAACAGACACCCACAGCTGAGCACTGAACCATACTACTGGAATTCAGTTGTGGAGAGGGAGGAGGGTTGAGCAAAAAGAGCCAAGATGGGGCTGGAGAGACCTGCGGGGGGTGGGGGGAGGAGACAAAACAAGACAAAACAAAACAAAACAAAACAAAACAAAACAAAAAAACAGTGGAACTGACCTACTGATAGAATGTAGACCCTAATCATAAAGCTGGGGAAACAGCATTAGACGGAACCAAGCCCTCTGAATGTGGGTGCCAGCTAGGAGGCCAAGACAGTCTATGGGTCCTCTAACAGCGGAACCAGTCTTTAACCCTAAGAGCACAAATGGACTTTGGGAGCCCATTCCCTATGGAGGGATACTGTTGCAGCCCAGATGCAGCAAGGAGGGCCTAAGCCCTCCCCTACATGATATGACAGACTTTGAAGATCCTTGGTGGAGAGCCTCACTATCCCTGGGGAGGAGTGGGGGGGTGGGTTTGGGGGTTGGGTAGAGAACATGGGAGGATGGGAGAGTGAGGGAATGGGGGGATCGATATGTAAATATGAGTAGTAATTAAAGAATTTAAATAAATAAAATATACAATCAGTGTACATATGCATATTATTCAGTTTATCATTCTTAAGTCCAAGACCGAATCCCAGGGAATGATGATACCCACAGTGGACTTCCATCATCATTTGACACAATTGAGGCAATCCTCCACAGATATGCCCATGAAACCAACTTGATCTAAACAACGTCTCACTGGCAATCCCTTCCTAGGAGACTCTAGATTCTATAAAGTTGACAAAACTATCCATCACTTTATTACGTCCTATGCCATACAGTTTGGCAACCATTTACTTAACATTGTGTTATACTAGGCATTTTAAACAATAGTAACTTATTTTAATAAAGTAAATAGGTGGGTTTGTGTAAAGACTACCCAGTTTTCTGAAAAAAATCTTGAGCTTCTGTGAACTTTGGACAGGGTCTTCAAACTAGTCCCTTCTAGACACAAATGGACAACTGGGAGGAAAAGCTGCTTTTATGAAACTCTAAATTGTTAAGTCTTAGAGCACTTATATTAGGTTAGTACACCTGTCAAAATACAGCAGGGAAAAAAATTAAGTTTCTTAATCCACACACCAATACTCCTGCTAGCAATCAGTCTTCCTTTGCTTTACAGCATTTATCCTAATGGTCCATCTGTCAATGCTTGAATACAGAGTCACTTAGGGGAGGCAGACAAGTGGCATAAAAATAGCCTTATTTAAAATTTCCACTAACTATCCAAGCAATGTTAGAATAAAACTTGAGACCTCCAAAGGGGGAGTTCTTTAACCTGTGCTACACCAATTCCCTGGTCACATGCTTCCCCTATGCCACAAATTCATTGCTTTGATCTCTTGGTGAGAATTAAAATTTTACACTGAACTATAGTACAGAACTTCAAATCCTAAATTTAATTTTGATTTGGGCAGATGAATGGAGGTAATATATTAGGCACATTAAATCTACATATGAGAACTGATCAAGAAATTCTTTTAGAAAAACATTTCATGGTGGGAATAGAAAAAGAACTCAAAAAAAAATTATCAAGTCAAACCTGTTGGCTTAAGTAGAAAACAGTAGCTCATACCTTATAAGACATGGAAGACAACCATAAAGAAAGGGAAACCTCAAACTAAATACATTGAATTGCTTCTTATCAATTGATTTGATACTTAAAAAAACCTAGTGACCATTGAGAAAACAAGTCAGCTACCCTGACACGATTCCAGGAGGCTGATACTTAAAAGAGACATGTTAAGTTGGGTCTTTTGGAAATATTCCCTGTCCTTTGAGAAGCAAATATAAAGTAACAAACATTGTTCTTGGAACCCAAGCCTATGGGAAGCTCTTGAAGTAATCACTGGGAGGGACTGCACACAGAAGAGGACCAGGAGACACGATGCCATGTTTCTGAGCATCCCTTGTGCTGTTTGGTTGGACCTTGAGATAACAGAGTTTCCTCATAACACACTGCTAGTTGCTTTATGTCTTTTCAGAAAATGCTGTTTGGGGTAAGAGGGAAATTACCATCTGTTCAAAATGGTTAATTTGTTTTCGTCTCAGCTCCATCTAAAGAACATTTTGTGATTTGAGGTAATGAGTTTATAGAATCAGGAAGGATGAATCAATAGGGCTTGAAAGTAATAGTGACCAAGGAAAACCATGCAGAGTATTTAAGTCTGGATAGAAAAGAAAGGGAGCTCTTATTCTTGGGCACTAATGAATCCTTGTGAACAACAATGAAAACAAAAACATCTGTGTTGAGACAACTGTAGCAATCTGTCACTTTGTTTTAAAACAAGATTAAAATATAAATCAAGTTTTCTTTGGTACAAGCAATGCACTAGTCCTGTGGAGAATTTTCTTTTGTCGTTATAGATGAATCAGAAAATCAAATGTTTTTCAAAGAAAAGTAAAAGGGGCTCCATTCTATAATACTAATATGTAAACACACACACACACACACACACACACACACACACACACACACACACACACACACAAAATCTATGAAATAGAGGTAACAAATAAACTGACTTTAAAATACTTCTCATGAGGCTCATCCTACCAGCTACTTGAAAAACAATGTTTCTTTTTTAGGGAAAAACCAGTACCCACCCAATCCTCAGTAGTAAGGAGAACTGATGATGTAAATCCATAGACTTTGATATATTCAGTGGAAACCTTGGTTGACTTTGGATTAAAGTTGAATTTTTGCATTTTGAGTGTTGTAAGCTATAGCATGTCTTGAATGAGATCCAATAAATTATTTCTGATTCTGTGTTCTCTTAGAAGACAGAATGTCTTCAGTTGATTTTGTATTCTAAAGGCCTGAGCAGATAGTGAGGTCGAGAATTCCTAACATAACCGTTAACTTCAGATATTGAAAGTTAAAATTCAACTGTATCTTTTGAATTGAAAATCTGTTTTGTAACTAGGGGAGTGGAATTTCTGAACACCAGGATTTCTTCCTTGATTGTGACCCTATACCCATTAGTTATGATTAAATAGTTCCTCAGCAACTGGAGTGTGTATCAACTTTTGCCTTTAGAGAAAGAGCAGCGCTGGAAATCTGAGTTGTGATGTAGCATTGTTTTGTTTTGATCATATTCCAAGAGAGAAACAGCCAGTTAGCCAGATTTACATCATCAGCATGTCCTATGGTAGCTGTGGGAAATCCATCACAAGCCAGAAATATTGCTGTCTACTGCACTTGTTTGGATTGCAGAAAGTGAAAAAGATATATTTTGACTTTTTTTCCATGCCTTCCTCTGAAAATATTTTGAGCAAATAACGAAGCACTGGCATTTGTTCATCCTCAGAAGTGATTAAGAAAGACTGATGCACACATTACAAGAGTTCCTGAGTACCCCTATGGTACAACACCACAATCCAGGCACATTAAACAACAAATTCACTTATTTCCTATAAATCCAATAGGCTTAAATTCAGAAACCAAGGTGCTAAGGTGCTATCATACTCCTTTGAGACCTGATGGAATGCACCTTTTCCAGCCTTTTCCTGGATTCTTGTTACTTGCCAGCAATCGCTGGCACTCCTAGAATTACATGTGCATCACTGTCACTATCTCCCATCTGTGGTTTGTGGTGTTACACCAAGTTCCTTCACAGCTTCCCTCTCCAATACGGAAATGTCCCCTATCTAATGTGCTTCTTTTTACAATGACCCTAAGATTCATTTTAATTTGGTGACCATGGAGACTATGTTTTCTTATAAAGTTATGTTTTAGGTACTGCATGTCAGAACATCAGCTTATATTTGGGGACACAGAACTTAACGCCTGTAAATTATGGACATATGTTTCAGTATAACAACAAAGTCCAAAGTACTCTGCCCAGATTTATGAAATATAGCCTCTGACTCATTCTTCACGGAGGCAGGTTGTAAGGCATGAACAGAAGAACAGGTGGATGTCTTCTAGGTGATGGCACTAAAACTGATTGGTCACCCTTATCTTCTTGATTGGACCCCTGCCAATGGTTCCAGTTACCCTCTTGTCAGCCAACAATGCTCAGGCCTCATTATTCTTTTTTAAGAGTTGAGCTCATCCACATACAGGGATATTCCCTGAGCCAAGACACACATGGGGGGGGGGGGCGCTAGGCCTATCCCAAAAGATATGATAGACTCTGATGACCCCCTATAGAAGGCCTCACCCTCCCTGGGGAGCAGAAGGGATATGTGATAGGTAGGGTTTAGTTGGGGAGGGGGTGGTAGGGGATGAAGGGAGAGAGTGGGAACTGGGATTGACATGTAAAACAATCTTGTTTCTAATTCAAATAATAAAGTAGAAAAAAAAGAATATAAAAAAAGAGTTGAGCTGAGTCTTTGTTAAATGATGGTTTGAGACCAAGTGAGAATATTTGAGTTGGTAAATATTTAAGAATGAGAATAACTACTATATAGGGCCTGTCCTGTGCCAACTTTAATGCAGACAGTCTGAGACAGGCCAGAAGCAATTCTGTATAGAGTTTTTGAGTACAAGGACTCCTTTTCTATTTGATCCATTGACACTACTGGTAGGCTGCATTCTGATTTGTGTTGTAAAACTTTACATGAGTTTCAGACCTACAAATTACAGTCATATTTGGTTGCATAAAATAGTACTGTTCAATATTTTGTAATTGAGAAGGAGGTCCACAGGATTTAAAACAAGAATTGTCTCCACTCTCTCCCTTGGGGAGAAACTGAAGCACAAATTATTGTCTTTCAGCACTGAACACTTTCAGACAGTAAGTCTGAAATGGTCCTTTGAAAGCTACATCAGCTTTTTGTGTTGTCTATATCTTATTTCAAAATGATGATGCATGGATATCTGGAAGACAAGCATTAAGCCCCATTGCTGTTCTAATTGACTCTAAGATACTCTTCTCCTGGTCCCTCCTATTTTAATATCCGTGACCAGAGGACATGTCTTGTAATCCAGGAATTGTTTCCATTACCATCATAGCTGAGCTGTCTTTACCTCTGCAAGGGTAACTTGTTCTTGACAATGAATTTCACTCAATTTGTGAACTTGTTGTCATGGACAATACGCCACATCTTGAAGTTAGTTACCACTTGAAATCTCTATAGAAGAAATACATTATAACTCAAGAATAAAAGGAAAAGCTTCTGTTCCCAGAGAGACACAGAATTGGAGAATAGTAACATGAGTTTAACAATAGTATTAATTAATGAAGTGGTAGTTATGATTCCAGTTTGTCATGGAAGCAAGGCCCAAGTGTTTCACAGGGCCTCCAGAAAAAGGAAAGGCCTGGGGCCTGAAGCTTTGCAGCTTTGTATAAAAATGTGATTAGCTTTGCTAATCTTGTGCCAGGAGAAGTCACTGAAGCAAGTAGTCATTGCCATTCAGTCACAAATAAAGATAAAGCTACAATGAGGTGAGAGCTGATGGGACTGAGTGCTTGCGCATATTTTGGCTTTGTGCTACCTGACAGGAGCAGGTGTTTCACTTTCTATGGTTGAAATAAAATTCTCTTGGGCCACATTTGGTGACAATACTCAGGAGGCAGATGTAGATCAATCTCTGAGCTCCAAGCACAATCAGTCTACTGAGAGAGTTCCAGGATGGTGACACAGAGAAACTCTGTCTTGAAAAACAAACAAAAATATGGTGTTACGATATAACTGATGGCATCATTGATTCAATAAGATATGGTATTTCATCGCCATCTCCACGAGTTAGTTCTTATACATCTTGGAAAAACAGTTAATAGTTTTTGCTTGGTTGCGTCAAGTTTACTAATTAAATAGAAACAGCCCTTGATATTGTGGCTGGGAAGGATGGAAGGTGGCTTTATATGGGAAAGTGAGAAGATGCACTCTTCTGTGCTTGTTTGCAGGTGTCTTCAAAGTGAGGTTTCGGTGCAGAAATAGGATAAAGAGGATTGCCTGTCTGAGAAAAAATGGAGGCACAGAAATTAAACAGTTAGGAATGATTCACTGACCCACAGAGAACAGTGCAGAGGTTTGTCTGGGTCAGCCTTCCTTCTGCTCACACACCACTTCACTTAGCATTGTGAATGAATGCATTTGTTTTGCATTATTTTAAACAGAGCATCCTTCAGAATTGTAAGGCGGCAGCTTCTTGATATATTATTGTATTGTGATTAGCACTCATGTTTCCAAGAAAATTTACCTGGTCACCCTCTTTTGTGTTTGCTTTGTATCTCTCCATTTCTTGTGTATGTTGTGGGAAGATTTCCTCCCCACTCTTCTTTTATCCCCACTAAGTTTGGACATAATTTACATCACATGGGTTCATGTGTTGGAAGTTTGGTCCTCACTGTGTAATGTTAAGAGGTGATGGGATCTTTTAGAGGTTGGGATTAATAAGGTCATTAGGCCACCACTCTCCAAAGGAGTTAAGATAGTTCTGTGGGACAATGAGATAATTCTTGAGAGTATAGGTTGTGGATTTCTGGCTTCTGGTCCTACCCTGTCTTTCTTACTTGTTCCTCCATAATGTTTCCATCCTAATGTTCTATTGCCTGAGTGGCCCAGAATAGGAGTTCTGCCATTTGGATCCCAGCATCCAAAAACTGTGAACTAAATAAGACCTCTTTATTTAGAAACTCCATACCCTCAGGTATTTTGTTATAGGAATGAGAAATGCATATAGGCACCTAATATTGTGTTGCTAGTAAAAATTTCAATTCCTAAAATGACTATGGAAGACCTTTATTTAAATTGCTTTTGATAAAATATATGTTAATTTCACATGTCTTCTTATGGTACTCATTAAAAGTTTACTAATAAGCATTTATTTATGTGTAAAATGAGACTGAATTGATATTTATGCCATATGTAGTGTGTGTATCACTTATATACACAATCTATTCCACAGTGTGAGACAACTGTATGAGTTGCATATGAGTATCAATGCCATTGGTGTAAATTATATTGTCATTCTGAAAAAACATAAGCATAATATGATAGACTAAGACATTCTGGGCCCCATTCTGTCACTTGCTGTGCATACCCTAAAACATTTTATAGGTTAATTAAGAAGTAAATTGTTAGATAATTAAGAAAGCTAAATGATCACATTCAGGATAGAACTTTAGAGCAATAATAAGAGTAGTATTACACTTGCTGAGGCCCTCTTCTGTGTAAGCAGTGGAATGTTGATGGGGAATGTACTGTGTATGTTTATCTTATTGATCGTTATTTGGCCAATGAGACAGCAAGTTAGAAGGGACTAGGAGTCAAAGAAGATTCTGGGAAATGTAGCAGATAAGTGGTGATACAGGCAGGAAGTGACATCGTAAGGAGACTCATATTTAAAGAAAGAGAAACAGGAAGCGGCCCTCTTTTCCCCTCCACTTTTCTTCCAGCAGTAGGATGTGATTCACCAGCAAGGGAGGACGCCAACAAGGCGTCGGTTAAGATAAGTCTTATAAAATATATAGATTTATGATAATTAAGACTGAGCTAACAGATGAGGAACCTAGTCATTGGCCAAGCAGTTTTGAACCTAATACAAATTTCTGTGTATTCATTTGGGCCTAACTTGGGCGGGTGGCTGGCAAAAAAACGCACATGTGGCAGTGGGGTTCGGCGGCTTTTGGCAGAAAGATTTATCATAACAGAATGGTGTCAGAAGTGGGATAACCCCATGCCCCAAGTTTCCCAGACAAAGAGGGAAACCTGCTGCCACAGCCTGCCCTGTCGTTCCGCTGAGAGGAATATGGAACAGCTTCCATATTCTTGCACTGTCCCGGAGCTCTTGGGCATTGTACGCGACACTTCTGAGATGATAAAGACAGATCCAGATAAAGAAAAACCTCTAAAGGTTTACAATATATTTAAAAATATATATAGACTTGTGAGAGAAAAAGCAACAGGAGGAAATAGAATAGCCGGTTGTGGTAGCTAGCGCCAGTAGGATTTGCTGAAGGAAGAAGAGGCAGGTGGATTTCCACAGAGAAACCATGTCTCAGAAAAAAAGGAACAAAAGGAAGTAAAAGTAGAATAGTAAAAAAGCCACCTAGAGATGAAAAATACACAGAGAATCTTGATACTAAATGCCATACTGTTGTCTTCAAATTGTTTGATTGCCGAGGAAAAAATTACTACTGCTTAAATACATTTTATTATAAATGCTGCTAAATTGATCTAACTTATACATTTTAAAAATACTTTGACTTCAGAATTTAAGTCTAAGGACAGGCTACTTAGAAATAAAGGTTTTACTTGTATTTCCACAGAAAATCAAAAGCTGTTGATTCCTTCCAGACTAATATGATTTGATCAAGCAAGACCCCCTAAAGCTGAGACGATACAGCCTTACAGACTACAAAAACAAGGACTTGGTCAGGTTTCTATGTTTTATCATGATCCTAATGGTATGAACATTGCCCCCAATCAGCAGGAAGCAGTTTAGAAACAATGACGCCCATATTCCCAAATATTGTTTATAAATGTTTGTTTTCATTTAAATGGGGTTAGTTATAAATGATAATGAGCAGAGTCAATCTCCTTTTTTAAAGAAAAAAGGGGAATAGAATATAAGAATGAATACTTTACATTGGTATAGATTTTTATTTATTGATACAACTTTAAGGTCAATTTTGTGATATGTATATGTCTCCTCTTGTTTAGGTATTATGTTTATATATATCTTTTACCTATAATAGTCAGAACTTATAATTAGGTTAGTTAGGTTTTCTAGATATAGAGATGTATTTGAGATGGTTAGGTATTCTTCAAACCTTTATAAGACCTACAGAAATATGACATTTAAATGGTTTAGGGTTTTTCTTGGCAATGAGACACAACTGCTCCTGACACACCAATTACGTCAGAAAGGAGGATGGGCATCGAAGAAACTTGTTATGGAGTTTGCTTTCAACATGGCAAGATTAGCCATTTGGGCAAGAAACTGCTTTTGCCTGGACTGTTTGTTGCTGTATAAACTGGACATACAGGACCCACAAGAAAGTGACTGCTAAATTTACAAAACAAGACAATACTGAAGGGTTCCTGTTGAAATGGAGAAGTGTGCCAGACACACTATGGCCTATGGGCTGAAGATGGATGCCCTATTACAGAGGAACTTTGGATGACTGTCCAGGTAGCAAGATGTCTCTGTCAATTCTAGAGTTTATATATTATCCTTCTGTGGTCTTTGATAGAGTTAAAGACAGATAGTTATGGTTAGAATTTTCTTTAGTTATTATAAAAGATAAGTTATCCTTCTTTTATTTAAACAGAAAAGAGGAGATGATGGGGAATGTATTGTGTATGTTTAACTTATTGATTGTTAAATAAAATAGTTTGGCCAATGAGACATCAAGTTAGACAGGACTAAGAGTCAAAGAGGATTCTGGGAAATGTAGTAGATAAGTGGTGATCCAGGGAAGAAGTGACATAGCAAGGAGACTCATATTTAAAGAAGGAGAAACAGGAAGCAGCCCTCTTTTCTCCTCTGCTCTTCCTCCAGCAGCAGGATGTGATCCACCGGCAAGGGAGGATGCCAACAAGGCGTCCGATAAGATAAGTCTTATAAAATATATAGATTTATGATAATTAAGAATGATCTAACAGATGAGGAATCCTAGTCATTGGCCAAGTAGCTTTGAACCTAATACAAGTTTCTGTGTATTCATTTGGGTCTAACTCGGGCGGGCGGCTGGCAAAAAATGCACTTGTGGCAGTGGGGCTCAGTGGCTTTTGGCAGAAAGATTTATCATAACAGAATGTGCTAGGATTTTTAATGAGTATTCAGTGTACAGAACAACTCATAAAGATCAACATCTTTTTGTTTTATAAATAAGGAACTGGGACAACAAATCTTAGATAGGTGACCTTGGCTTACAGAACAAGCCACTGGAATCAGGAATCCGACCCATGCTGTCTGTCTCCCATCCCTTATGCTCTACATCCCAGAGTTCAGGTTCTCATGTCATACTGGGAAAGTCCACAGAAGCCTTTGGGAAGTGTATCAGAGAGAGAAAAATCCTATATCCAGGCTTTAGAAAGTTAGAGCTTCATCCACACCAAGGTTTCTTTTCTTTCCCTTTTTATTTTTTAAAGTTCATGAAACAATGGGTTTTACTAGCAGGTCATTGTATATATATATATATTTTTTTGCATGTTCACAATTTCAACCCTATCATCCACTCTCTACTCAATTTATTATCTCATTCATCCTCCAAATTCCTCCCTGTCTGTCTATGTCATATATATATATATATATATATATATATATATATATATGTACACACACACACATACACACACAACACATACATGTGCACATATATACCTGGACACACTATAATTGCCTGGCATACCCCATCTATTCAACATATGCATACGGGTTTACTTTTCTTCTTCCAAGCCTCAGCTTATGATACCTTTACTATCTGGAAAACTCCTGATCCAAAACTGCCTGCTTTTACTCCAGTATGCTTTATGTCCAGTCACCCCAGGAATATTTCCCTCACTCTTACTCTAAGTCCTTACTCAACGCCCAAAAGCTGGGATAGGCATCTTAAACTCCAGCATTCCATGGATTCTCTGGCTGCTGTTATGAACCTCTCTTGAATGTCTGCCTGGGGCCTCAGGTTTGACAAAGCCCTTGCTTGGCAAGTGTTCAGTGATTAGGGGATTGAACTCATTGCTGAAATGGAACCAAGCTGGAAAATAATGATCACAGTCATGAAGTCCCCTCATCTCTACCTAGAGTTTTACTCCAGGATGAGAAATTATTGTCACCCACTGTGAGATGTCCCCAATTTTACCAGGCCCAGAGACCTACATGGAAAGCTTCAAATGAAGAAAGACAGAAAGACTGGAACAGATGTGGGTAGCACTGGCTGTCCTGCCATCTGTCCTGTGGGCTGCAACCTGGGTCAGGCAAGAAGCTTACTTAACTGAACATAATGGACACATTCCATTGTGGAATATCAAAGGACAACCCAGAAATTCTGTGTGATCTGTGGGGAAAGACATTTCCAAGTGTGTTGAAAATGACCAAGGAGATGAGGAAATCTGTAGAGAGACAGTCGAAACTGCAGAACAGAATGCTCTGAGGTTTGGGGATGAAAGTTCATACAACCTGCATGTCAGCCTCTTTTCCACTGTTTGGCAGAGCATGAAAGACATTTTTTACAAGGACTTTTACAAGTGGATTGGTGTTTGACTAACTCTGACTCTGGCCTGTGCTGCCAATTTCCCTGCCTACTCATTGTGGGGGTTGTGGAGTGCTTCTAACAGAGACTAATAGGTAGGGTGGCTGAGAGTGTTAGGATAAATTGAGACCACACTAGGAAAACCATTGGTTGAATACGTCTTTCCTGGTAGAAGAAATAGCTGCCCATTGTTAGGTAGGAGGAAAGGTTCTGAACAAAAGGTTGGTGGGAAGTCTGGCTTTAGATGTGAACTCATCCTTTGGCTGTGTGTGGAATCTCAAACAGGTTATTCAACTGCCCACCTGTCAGTTTCCTCATCAGTGTAGTGATGAAGTGATGCTGATTTCACAAGGTCATTATGAAAAGTAAGCAAACATGTAGAGAACTTAGTAAGGTTTTGTCTGAGGCAGTCTTTTCAGTGTCTTTGTTACTTAGCACAGTGGCTCTCAATCTTTCTAATGCTGTGACCCTATAATACAGTTTTTCATGTTGTGGTGACCCCCAACCATAAGTTATTTTCATGGCTACTTCATAACTGTAATGTTGCTACTGTAACTAATTGTAACATAAACATGTACCTTTCCTTAGGTGACCCCTGTGAAAGGGTTGTTCGACCCCCAGGTTGAAAACCACTGATTTAGTAGATAAGAAGAACCTGCTTTAATTGCTTAAATAGTTCATTAAAAAGTGTGATTTCTGATCCAGTAAATTTAATCCCAGTTTCAATTACTGACAGAATAAAATGTTAAGAGTATTAATATATTTCTAGTAAGTACTCTTCAAAAGCTTCATTATGTCGTAACCCTCAGTGGAGGGAGGGACAAGCAGAAAGTTCCTAAGGAGAGCAAGTTAACTCTGAGTGGCCTCTCAGACAGAGTTGTTGGTGGGGTAAACTGCCATCTGGAGCCTGATTTTTTTTTCGCATTCCTTGAAACATTATAGCATAGTTAGCTAGCTTCAGTAGGTAATGCTTAAACCAGGATTTAAAAAAATAAAAAATCTGCCAGCCCGATTCCCAAATGTTGGATCCTCACTGCCACCTTAGGTCTGAGGAATTAAACTCTCTATAGTAAAACCAGGAAATGTTTGTTTTTACAGAGGTCACAGATTATTCCTGTGGTCGGTCACTTTTCGTTAATGCTTTGAAATTCACAGCGAGGTTTTCCCCCTCCCTGATGCATTAATCATAGTCTGAAACCACAAAGTATAGCAGAGTTAATTTGTCCCATAGGTAAATTATGCCTAAGGTGTGAAGAACTGTGTTCTATTGTGCCAGATGTTTTCTTCATCTTCAATTATTAAATCTCAATAAGCCTTTGATACTGATGAAAAGTCCATTCTTTGTGCCAGGACATGACTGCATGAAAGAGGACATGACTGCTTCATGGTTGAGGAGAGGAGTTTTGTTTAGATATGAGGGAGAGTACAACCAGAGGCATCTCAAAGTGTCCAGACTGAACTGGGCCATGAGAGAAGGGGGGTGGCAGAGCAAGAGAAGAAGAGAAGAGAGAGGGGATAGGGCGAGGAGGAGAAGGCATCATCCAGGAGGTAAGGACCAAGACAGTACCCAGGAGAACCAAGAGAGAGCCAAGAGGGCAAAGAAAACCAAGAGAGAACATGGCCTGGCTGAGATGGCAGAGTTTTAGAGGACTCAGATGTTGGTAGGAGGGAAGCAAGTTCCTGGGCAGTAGAGGTTTAGTGCAGGGGGTAGGCAGGGTGAGAAGAGAGGAAGGGAGCTGCTAATAACAAGTGAACTTAAAGGCCAGTGAGAAATTTAGTTTGCAATAGACACCACAGTTAGACATTTGTCCCAAGGCTCTTTAGTAACTGACAATGATGAAAGTGGTCTGTGAATTGGTTTCTTCTCTTTGTTGCATTCTGATTGGCAAGCACTGTTTTTGTCTTTCCATCTTTATTGCTTACTCATCACAGCAAATATACAAAGAAGAAACGAGAGCCAAAAGATTTGCCTAGAGTCACAACAGTAAGTACAAGCCCTGAGATCTGAGCACAGGTAGTATGAATCTCAAGTTCCTTTAATCTTAAGCATTTGGAAGACAATTATTCTTTCAAATATTGTTTATTCATACATTGTGTGTTCAGCAACACACACACACACACACACACACACACACACACACACACACACACACACACAGGTCTTCTAGTTTCTTGAGAGGGAATCACATATGTAGTTACAGTGATGTTAATAGTTTAAGGCTGGCTGAGAACCTAACACCTATGGGTGCCTATAAGAAGAAATCTAAACATGAGGATTAATTGCACTATAGTTAATTTTAGGCCTTGAAGCCAGATTGTCTGTGCTTTAATCCTAGGCATTACAGGATGACAGCTATGGCAATGTGACCTTAGCACAATGGAACTTAATTTCCTTCTCTAAAATGAGGCAATGTTGGTGACCAAGACATACAAGTACTATGAGAATTAAGGTGATAATCATGTAAATTATGAAGTTCACAGTTAGTGAGCTTTCAATACACACTGACAGGAACACAAAGTGTCACCCAGATCTCTTTTATCTGATAGACTAGTAACACTAATGCCATTTTATTTTATGTTTGTGTGTTTGTGTGCACAAGAGTGCATAAATGCTCAGGTGTGCACACATGTATTAGAGGCCACCAGACACATTTGGATATCTTTTGTCAAGATATATATGTGTGTGTATGATACATAAGATATATATCAGTTGTATAGATGAGAAATGTATGAGAAGATATATATATATATATATATATATATATATATATATATATATGATAGTTTTCTATATTTTTTGAGGCAGTCTTTCACTGGTCCTGAGATCAGTAAGTAGGTTGGGTTCACTGGTCAGAAGCCCCAGGGATCCACCTGTTTCTGCCTGTGTAGCATGGTGTCTATAAGCACATGCCACCAAACTTGGCTTTGTTAATGAGGGTCCTGGGAATAAACTCAGAGCCTTATGCTTGTGCATCAAGCACTTTCTGAATGAGCTATGTGCTCAGCCCCTAAAAAGCATTCCTCAGTAGGATCACACACAGCCCAAGCCAAGAAGTGTTTCATTATTAGTTAGTCAGAGAAGCTACCAGATACACATCTGTTGTATAATAGCTTATTAATAAATAAGGATGAAAAAGCTTGTTTGCAAACAGATTTTTATTGTATTTATTCTACTAAGTATGCTCTTTCCTCCTCCAAAACTATTTCTATGAGATCTTTTCTACTTATTGGCTTAGAGAAACAGAACATAATAGAACATAATACCTTATATAATCATACAGTTCAAAAACAGCCTCGGGGCATCCTGGTTTTCTGCATTTTCTTCCCCCTGTCTTTTCCTCAAGGTATACATGTTTCATGACCATATTTAGTTTAAAGTTTAAATGTTAAACTCACAGATCAAATGATCTAGATTTTTAATATCCTGTAGGAAAAAATTCCATGACATGACTTTTGCTTGTTGTTGACAAGTCATTTGTGAATTTAAAAATGAAGTTTCTTGTATATTATATTCATCTGAGCTGCCCTGGGTAAAAACAAGAAATGAAATGACAGTACGAACATTTCAGTGACATCTTGGCAATATTTGGCCCTGACAGAAGACTGTATCAGTCTTCAGATATACAGTAGAAATAGCTGCCACACTTCTCTGCTAGGTTTTTGTCAGCTGAATTGACAGGTGCAAAAGAAAACCTTCGATGCTCAAGATGAGTGTTATTCATGAGGGAAGTAAAACTATGAAGTGACTCAACTTCTTAGAGTAGGAATGCTGTCACCTGTCATCCCAGTCAAGTCAGCCCAGGCAAAATTAAGATAGGGAATTCTTGTCTTTGCCATCTTTTCTTCCCTTCTGACCTTATTTCCCTTACTCTGTACCACAGTGGATTGTATTGCTTCTGTCAATCTCTGTTTAAAGTGTTAGTTGTTACCTGCTTGAAAATTCACTGATGGTGATGCTGGGGACGAAGGTCTTTGACTAATACATAGCTGTGCTTAGAAGAGGGTTGTAATGGCTAATATTGTCAACTTGACAGGATCTAGAATCACTTAGGAAGCAAACCTCTGGATTTGCCTGTGAGGGAATTCCTGTACTGGGCCAGTTGAAATAGGAGACTGACTACACCCTAATCATAGGTGGTACCATTCCATGAGCTTGAATAAAAAGGAGAATGGAAGCTGATCATCAGGTTTCATTCCTGCTTCCTGTCTCAGAATCAAGGTCAATGCTGCCATGATGGACTGCACCCTCAGACTGTGAGTCAAACCCTTGCTTTTATCAGGTATTTTCTCACATTGACAAGGAAATTAATTAGTACAGGCCTCAAAATGATGCTGTAAAATTTGCAGGAGACAGAGATCTTCTGGAGCAGGGATTCATGTTCAGTGGATTAACACCCTCAGCAGATTTTTTTCAGAACATACAGAACTTATGAAATTTTATGGAAGACAAATATACTGAAAAGAGAGCACAGACTCACACATATAAATGTAAATCATTTGTTAAAAACAGACTTACTGTTTACATAACACACACAGCAGACAAAAGTCCCAGTTCCCAAGCAGCTTGTTCTAGCAATACAATGAATGGCTGAGTGGGACAATTCCTTGTGTTAAAGAAGATGTTGACTTTTTATTTCTGACTATCTCTTCCAGAGAAATACACACACACACACACATACACACATACACACATACACACATACACACACACACACACACACACACACACACACACACACATATATATATATATATATATATATATATATATATATATATTGTTATCATGGCAAAATTTCTATGGTGAAAAACTGGAAACAATCTAAATATACATTGACAAAGAATCAGGTATAGTAGCTGAGTTTTACAATCCAAACCAATGTTGGCAAAATTTTGCTTCTGTAACTCAAGATAAAGATTATATGTTGAGCTGACCTGATGGTGGGAAACAAACACTGGCTCAGGACTGTCTGATTTGTCCCCCTGGGAGAACAGGTAAAATCCAAGCTGCTAAAGGATCCCCGCCTTGGGTGTTCATGGTTTCTGGGTATCTGACCTCTCTGGAGTCTACTGGGGGTGTAATACCACCTTCCAGACATGGACACTGAGTCTACTGACTTCCTGGAGTCGGCATAAGCCAGCAAAGTCTTCATTGATTTCTTTTAAAGCCAGGGAAGTTCTGTGTCATTCCTTGTGCTGTGATCTGGCATGAGCCTCCTTTGGTAACTTGGAGGTACCTAGTTGAAGTTTTCTTTCTTAGAGACCCACATGGACTGCTGACTTCTGGAGACTATCAAGCTTTCTAGACTGGGTGTGGTTGGGATGGAGACAGACTTTTATTCTAGAAGCCTAGAGATGGCCTTTGGGGAAACTTTGAACTTTTCCTTGCCAGCTTTCTTTTTTTTTTTTTTTTGTTTCTTTGACCATTTTCATTCCAAGTTATTCCCTCAGCATTGGTTTTTGTTTTTCTTTGTTGTTGTTTTTGTTCTTTAGTTTGCTTGTTTTTTGTTGTGGATTTTTTATTTTAAACTCTGCACAAATTTCAGGACTCAGCACAGGACTCACCCAGACATCAGATTCTCAGCATGAAGGAGATTCATTTATTTCAGAAGGACACCTGGGCTGTCTTTGCCTGGTCCACAGGCAGCTGCTTGTTCTTCTGGGGTAAATTCATTTCCTTTGTGCTGATAATCTGGTGTGTGGGTGTATCCTGTGCTAACTCTGAGGCCCCTTTAAGACTATTTTTTATGTGATTTTCTAAAGCAACTTAAAAGCTGTAATATGATTGTTTCATTGAGAAATTTTATCACTTTTCTGAGGAGGTGAGTACTTCTAACCAAAGGAGGAAAGGGCTGAGAATGTGTGTGAGGAAGGAGGAAGAATTCTTCACTAATGTCTTTACACTAGTCCTTCTTACTTCTATTAAAACAAATCAACTGCAGTGGATCCACATTGTCAACTTGTGTGTTTTAAGTAAAAAGAATAAATTAAGTCTATGCAAATCCTGGAAATACTGTTAGGGGAAAAAAGCAGAATACAAAAAATAAATATGGTTCCATAGTATTTAAGCAAAAATCTTTTAAAATGAAGTAAATTTATATGTATATATGTGTGAATATGTATTTCTACAGATGTATACAAATTCATAAATTCTGTAAAAATCAGTTTAAATTATGAAACATTACTTTAAAAATTATAGGAAAGAAATTGGGGAATTTATCTGCCCATTTTGAAGTCTTTGTAAATGAATAAATACCAGAAATTTTAATTTCATCTTTTAGAAATTAAAATACTTTTACAAACAAAATATTTTAAGAGAATCAAGCTATTGCTGTGGCATTGACAATAAAGATAGACTTTCATACCCACATTGAAATAAAATTTATTGAGTAGTTCAAAGTTCAAAGCCATTTTTGAAGAACTTTAATTCTTATATGTATAAATTTCCCAAATACCCATATTTTAGCTATCTGTAATGTCAGGACTGTGGTGTCTAGAAACACTTTTTTTCCTGATTTTTTCATATGTGTATGTGTGTGTGTTTGTATGTGTGTGTGTGTGTGTGTGTGTGTGTGTGTGTGTTGTCTAATTATTTTTGAATCAAGTGAAATAAAGCCTTAACTACTAAAAGAGTAATAACAGTTGTCTTTGAGCCCAGGATTCCTGGGAAAGGGTGAATGCATTCCTGAGCTATCTTGCCCAGCACAAGAGAAAGGCTTGGGGCTGCGGTTCTAATCAGGCAATGGCAGTAGACCACTCTCTGGAGCTTCTGGTAAGAGCAGGGCCTGGAAAGTGACCCAGGACAAACAACTAAAGGTTCAATCTGGGTTTGGTCAAGGCAAGCAGTGGGCCTCAGGGAAGAGGCAACTAAGCCTCCAGCCTCTGTTCTTTTAGAGGTTTTGGTGAGAGGCAGCAGTTAATCATTAATGGATTTGCCAGTTCCCTCAAGGAAAATGTTTCTGGTAGTTTCTGGAATTTTCCACCTCATAGGAGGTGAGATATAAAGATATAGCCAAGAAGAACTTTCTAACAACAGAACACACTGTAAACCTATCCATTACCTATGAATTACCAGAGTCATACCAGTTCAGGGGGGTGGGACCTGCAGTGACAGACACCAAAATGCTCTCTCTGATCATTTCTGTGCTCAGAATTATGTGTAGCAGATTTTTGTGATTCTTCCCATATTTCTGCCTGAGTTGACATCCTCTTCTCTGACTATAAGAAAATAATATAAACTTATTTTTCCTCTAGCTCCTCTTCCTATACCCAGAGTATTCACCAGTTTTTGGATCCCTTTTGCCCACAGAATTTTGCCTTTACCCCACATCTTTCTAATGGATTGAATGTAGCTAACTCAATGTCCTGCAGACAGATGATGTTTCATGGTGATGGAAATCTTCTACATATATAATCAGTTCTGTGGCAATTTCTTGGTTCATACTTGAGTTAAAATAGTCTTAAAGAGTTGGGCAGTGGTGGTGCATGCCTTTAATCCCAGCACTCAGGAGGCAGAGGCAGGTGGATCTCTGTGAGTTTGAGGCCAGCCAAGTCTACAAAGTGTGCTCCAAGACAGTCAAGGCTACAAGCAGAAACTCTGGAAACCCTGCCTAAAAAACAAAACAAAACAAAAAAAGTATTAAAGGATTTTATTTTACCTTAATTGGAAATATATAGAGTTGGGTTGTTTCTCATTGCAAAAATCACAAGTAAGGCCTAGTAAATATCTGGAAAATTACAAATAATGCAAGGAAGAAGCTTAAAATTCCTTTATCATCAGCATTTACTAGTAAGTTTTTAGTTACCTGAATTATACCTCACCCCACATTCAGTTTATAGATCTGTTAACATACATCTTCAAATGAAATAAAATGGGTAAAAAATAAATCATATTTTAAAAGCAAAATAATGATTCAGTTGAAAGATAGGGATTATGCTGGCTTCTTTTTTTGTTTATTTCTTATTTTTGTTATCCCCTTCCCCTCCTATTCACCCCTCCCCAACCCCATGTTCTTTTGCTCTGTTTTAATTTTAGTTTGTGACCCATGCCGAGCTGCCCACATGTACACTGGAGTGTAGCATGAGCACCTTACCAGTGCCTTCAACATTGAAGACAATGACCACCCCGCCCCAATAGCCATCAACTGCCAACAGCCCTCTAGGGAAGAGCCAAGCCGCACAAGGTCCTGCCCTCATCTATGACAGAACATTGCTGGGCCCGGTCTGACATATTTCTTGATGCCCTGATATCTAATTAAACATGGGGGCTGGTACTGACACCAAGAGGTGCACAGTTGAAGGTCTTAATAAAGGGCTTATGTCATTTTTGTGTTATTAGTTTTAAGACCAGAGGTTAAAATATTAACATTTCTATAAACGGACTATTATAGAACCAAAGGACTTTGTCCCTTTCCAGAGAGAATAACTTATTTTTTGGCTCCAGTTTTGCAACAAATGAGTGTCTCTACATGATCAGCTACACAGAATTAAATTATCTTTGTGTTTTGCACAGGGAAAAAAGTCAGCATTAATGTATTTGTGAAAATCTATAATATTTTTTGTGAGTCTAAAGCCCTTAACGGAGAGCATTTATTACTACATTGCTTAATTCCCCAGCAAAGACAGCCTAGATGGCTGTGGTGTCAGATTCATTTATGAAGCCGTTATCTTTGATTCTCCCTGGAGCACAATAGACTGATCTGCAGAGGCTTCAACCTACAGACCATGGAGGGAGGCATCCCCTGGGCACTGCTTGTCTTTGCGTGTTTCCTGGAGCTTTCCAGGCTGCAGCTTCTTACCTGATATTGTGCAGTTGCTGAACTTGGGTGGCATAGAATGTCAAGGAAATTAGTATCTCTGAGGGAACTCACAACCCATGGAGCAAGGGTCTGTTCAAAAAACCCCATCTACCTTCTAGTAATAATCTTAAGACACACAGTACATGCTTAGATCTTGAAAAAATGTCTACACTCCATGTTTGTTGTATTTTTATTAGCCAAGCTAAAATCATTACATATATATTGTATGTGTGTATGCATAAGGAAACAATCACTGCCATGTGTAACAACATATACAAAACTCAAGGACGTGGCTGTGTGAAATGAGCCAGAATAGAATGTCGAACAGTGCATGAATTCAGTTCGATGTGGCCTGTAAAACAGACAGAGACCTCACAGGAGGTTAGAATGGTGGCTCCAGGCCTTGGGAGAATGTCAGATTGGGAAATCACACAGGGATCTAAGGCTTCAATAAAGGAAGAGGAGTAAGCTCCAGGGACCAGTTGTATGACATCACACCTGCAATTAGCAAGGCTGCATTGTGTCCCTAAAAACTTACCGAAAGGGGACCTCTCACACTAGATGCCGTCCTACATTAAGAAAAATGATAAAAGTCTGGTAATGGCAACACGGGTGCAGCGAACAAGGAAGTAGCTTGTGGGAATAAGGAAGAAAGGAAGGCTGGCTGGCATCCAGAGGGCCACGTAAAGTCTTCTATCTGTAATTGTAAAGCAGGAAGCTTAGCTTGGTGATGCTGTCATATTTTCCCAATAGTTGAGGATGAGTTACTCCCCTCAGATTCATCCGTTTCTTCGCTTCCCTAATGCCCTTAAAGGATTTTCTTCCTCACACTGGAGTTACCATTCTCTCTGAGATGCCAGACTATGTCTCACTTTGTGCTGCTGAGCTGTCAAAAAGAAGATGCCTAGATGGGAACAATATTCAGGGAATTTCTCACTGGCATAGAGTGATGCCCTTCACATGGGAGTTTTCTTATGACCACGTGCCAATTAGAGTACAGTGTAGCGTAATGTCTAATTTAAAATTAGAGTTGAAAAGTGCCTCTCATTGCACATTATTTTAGACTCAGAGAAAACCAAAATCTTCTACTTTTTCCACAAATATAAAATATGTATTACCTATTCATTTTTTTAGATTTCTTTTATAATGCTGCCCACTTGGTAGAAGCCTACTGTAAACTTCAAAACAAGTTGACCCTTGGCTACTTCATGAATCATGTAGTAATGACACAGCAGTTAGGCTGCTAGAACAAAAGCAATCAGACATCTGGAGAGAGTAGAAGAAATCTCTTAAAGATAAATACAAATACCGAAGCCAGGATTAGTTCCCTGCTGAAGACTTCCAGAGAGGACAAGGCATCCAGCAGTAAGAGCGATTATTCTCCAGGTGCCTCTGTTCAGGTAAACATGCTGTGGATGAGGTGTTGAAATGAAAACATTAAAAGCTAACCATTTGGGCATCTGAATTTAATTTTGCCCCACGTAAGCACTAGGCTTCACTATTTTGTTTTAAAGATATTTACTTTAATCTTTAAAATTTTCATATAAATGCTTATATATATATATAAGCATAAAGTATACATGCATATACAAATGTATATACATATGCACAGCTGGGTATCTACGTTCAATTCAATGGTTTCTAGGCAAACACTGGAAGTGGCTTCAATATGTTTAAAAGCAGGATACTTTAAGCAGCTTTGATGGTGTTTGTGAAAAAATAGCTGAGATAATTACTAACTTATGGTGATCACTTATAAACTGCACAAAAATTCAAGAGATGAAAGAAAAAAAGATGCTGTTATTTCTCTCACACAGGGATACAATCAAGATATAAACAGGTTGGTTCTGCTGATGGAAACATGTGTCATTGTCCTTGTAGTTTCTTGTTTACTTGTCCTATCTAGGTTTTCAAAGGAGTTCCTTGATTTAGTCAACATTGGCACAGTTTAAAAGGTCATACTGATACAGCAGGCTTCTCATTACTGCTTAAGCTTACCGGTATGAAATGCGATTCTACCCCACAGAGTTTCAGATGGACACATTTTCTGCACAATTCATGCCACCTCAGTGTATTTAAAATTATTAAACATAATTACAACTATGTGGTTTTGCTGAGGTATGATTATGGCTCACAGGATCATGGGTTTGGTTGTTTTTGCTGTACTTTTTGTTTTGTTTACATGTTAGTGGTCACAAGTTTTCTTCACAGGTAGGATTTATTCAACCTCCACTCCTCATTTCCTCCAGGGCAGAAAAAGAAAGTGAACAGTGAATATTTGGCAGATTTTCATCCATTTACTCACTTATTTCAGAAAACTAAATCTAATCTTGTAAGATCTCATAATATCTAAACTAGATGTTGTTGTGCACACCTGTAATCTCAGTATTCAGGAAATTAAGGCAGGAGGATGGGGAGTTGAAGGCCAGCCTTAGCCACACGAGGGCCTACCTCAAAAAGAATCTTAAGTTTCTCTCTTTAGGGAACTGCTTGTCCAAAGTTTGGGAGGGAGGATAGTAAGGAGAGAGCTGACTCTCTCTGGGTCCTGGGATCAAAGTTGTGGTAAAAAAAAATGATGCTGAATAAATGAAGACAAGAAAAAGAGAAAAATGTAATATTTATATTTTACAATGGACAAGGGAAGTTGGAATTTATACACACACACACACACACACACACACACACACACACACACACACACACACTATTTTAAGCTCACAGATATTTTCTAGATGTCAGGGCTAGAAAATACATTGAAATCTCTGCCCTGTCACATGACTACTGGCTTAGAGTTGCTGCTTCAGACAATGCCTCTCTTTTCTTGATCTTTCATAGGAGTGTATCATTACACCTCTGTGATTTTCAATAACTGCTGTCAATATTTAAACCAGTAAATGAGGACTTACTTGTTTTGGGAGCAAAGATAACAGTTGTTGAATTGAAATCTCATGACTAAATTGATAAATGTTGTAAAGCCGCAGAGATTTGTAAGAGGCCCAGGGCCTTTACTGTGGAACACTTTAAACAAACAAGATTATCCCAGCAGGACTCCAGACTTGCCATGAACTATTAATAGGCATTTGCATATTTGCAGGCATTAGATATGAACATTGGGATATAGTAGGTTGACTTGGTTGTGGACTGGATAATATATTTAGACATAAATGGATATATATGTACAATAGTTTTTAACACTAGCACTGGTGCAGGATGAAGAGCCCACTCAGCTGCTAACATAACATCAAGAAGAGAGGATTTTTGTTATTTCATTTACTCTACCTACTGACAGAGTCCAGGCTAAACTAATACTGAATATTTTACGTTTGAGTTAGATTCTTTTTTTTTTTTATGAACTTAGGCATTGAAATTACATTTCTAAGGGGAGGACTTGAGAATGCTTCCCTAAGGTTAGGCCATGCTCTGATCTATGTAAATACCACCTCTCTGTGTAATAGAACATAAAGTTCCATATTTCTCTGACGTCTGCTAGAAATTGTCACTATGAATGATTGATATTTTAGCTATGAGACTGTAAAAGAAAAGGTAAATAGTACCTTTATCAGCACAATACCTTTTAGGGGTGCATAAAGCTGAATTTGATACACCATGCAATTCAGATATTGCTTATGAATGAACGTAGACATTGCCATTTCAAGCACATCACACCCGTGTGTTGTTTCCAAGCCTGAGAGACTGACAGGTGTGCAAGGTTCACGGAGTTGATGTAATAGTAAAGACCCAGCTTTGTTTTTGAGATTGCGTATCAGCTTTTGTCATGATCAAGTCTTCACTGGAATTATACAATACTTATTCTTTTATACTCTTTCATTTTTGAGGATCCTAGCTTTAAAAAAATTATGTGTTCTATAGTAATGCTTTGTTTTCTCATTTAGTATTAGATTTGACCCAGACACATTTAAAACAGGTCAAGTATTGAGTAGATCACACATTAGGACTTGTTGGTTGGACTACTTGTCTTTCAGCTATACTTGAGCCAAATTTAGATTTGGAATTTCTCATAAAATGTTGCTATTCTCAATTCATCCATGACACTATATTTAAACACTTTCCTCAGTGACACCTTAACATAAACACAATAAAGAAGCTTTTCCTTACAACCTGGGTCATGACTTACC
Organism: Cricetulus griseus; assembly: GCF_003668045.3. Classification (NCBI taxonomy): domain Eukaryota; kingdom Metazoa; phylum Chordata; class Mammalia; order Rodentia; family Cricetidae; genus Cricetulus; species Cricetulus griseus. The sequence goes on along the minus strand of NC_048595.1, from coordinate 134,149,026 downwards.
AACCAGAGGCTATAAGGATGTTATTTTTGTTCTTTTTTACAGTGGCGCTCACACTCTCCTTCCTGATGTTCTCTTGTCTGCCTCTGCATTTGCCCTTCTTAAGAGTGAAGATAATTGAGTTGAGGAGAAAGTTAAAAGCCTTGGAGTTGGGAAAGTTGAAAAAAATGAGGTATTAGGAACAGGAAATGTGAAAATCTTGGTCCTAACTGACTAAGTAATAGAGAACAGGAGAGTGAGACACAAAGAATCCTAATGTTGAGGGTCTGGGGGTAGAACCTTTGTCTCTTACGCAATGTGAACTTGATGTGGAATAATAGAAGGCTGAGTGTTAGCAAGTTAGATACAAAACAGGACACAGACTCTGCTTCCATTATGGCAAAGCTAGAAAGTTTTGTCATATTAATAACAATAACAAAATGAAATAAATGTTTACTACATTTCTTAATCCTCACATCAAATATGTGATACAATCTTACTATTTTCTTCAAATGATACTGAAGAAAAAAGAGGTGGAGAGATATATAAGAAATTCATTTCAAAGGGCTCAAGTATGAAGCAGTGTATTCCATTTCAGTCTTTGACTTTAGACTAACGATTAAGCAGTCCTTAGAGATGAGTAGAGTGAAGTAGTGAAGAACTTCAGAGAACTACAGGCAACTAACAACACACACACACACACACACACACACACACACACACACTCTCCTATATACATGCAAACACAATCAGTAAAAACTGAGGCCGTGAGTTTGAAAGAGAGCAAGTAGAAGTACCTGGGAGGGCTTAAAGGGAGGTGTTTTGACATTGTAGCAATGAAATTGTGAAAGCAAAGGCCACTATTACCTTTACAAACACAATATATGTTAGGGGTGTATAAAGTCGAATTTAATACACCATGCAACTCAGATATTGCTTATGGATGATTATGCACATGGCCATTTCGTGCACATCACATCTGTGTGTGGTTTCCAAGGTTGGCAGATGGGCAGCTATGCAAGGTGCAATCCCATTATCAAGATATGGTAAACTCATTGTGGTGGTTAATCTTCAGTGTTGACCATGTTTGAAATCATCTAGGATCCCTGTGAAGGTGTTTCTACAGAGGCTTAACCGAGAAGAGACAACACAGCTGGAAAGTGATCAGACAATACTGCAGGCTGGAATTCCAGTACAAAGTAGAAAAAGTTGTGAGCTAGGTCAGCTGAGCATCAACATTTTCACCTCTGTGCTCCTGAGCTGCTTAGATGACAAGCAGCCTCACACATCCTACAACATGGTTTCTCCAGCATGATGGCCCAGGCTGGGAGCATACAAACACTTCTTTCCCTAAGTTGCTTTCTGGTAGAGATTTGTTCTCAACAGAGTGAAAAGTCTGGGACCATAGTCTGGGACTTGAAGACTCATTGGTATTAAGTCTATGGGTCCTAAATGTGGACTCCAAGTCTTCCTGAAAGTGTGCCTGGTACTATACAAGAGGATTTGGAATGGTGACTGGATTCCAGGACTTTGTGTCTGTGTCAGATGCCCTGGAAAGTTGCTGGACATAAAGACAATTAAAGTGGGATAACTAACAAATCCAGGATAGAACAACCTACATTTGCCTTCAGTGAGGAGGACATTACAAAAGTAGGACAGGTTTTTCTAGTACTAAACAGAAGTTTACTTTCACAGGGATAAGGCTGGTCAGGAGAATAAACATGATATGTGGAATGAGCAAAACTTTCCTAAATATAGAATGCTAAATAAGTCAATCTTGTTATGTGGCTGGTGAGCAAAGAAAACAAGTTATAGCAGATTTAAGCAAATCCATTTGTGTTCAGGTTCATCAAGAAAAAAGTATGGGTTTGTGAATTTTTGTGTCGGAGTTACATAAGAGACTATACACCTTTAATCTCAAAGTTCATTTGGGTTATCTCCCCTATTCAGCCCTCAAAACTGAGCAGAATTCCTTAGTAAATGAAGGAAAAGGAAGTAATATTGTAAGGCATAAAAGACAGACTGAAGCATCTCCAACAAGTATCTCTATATAGTCACTTTGTTCATCTGCTGCCCTTTGAAAATTGTCAGCACTGTGAAATCATTAAAGTTAATGTCATCCAGTGATGTGCTCTGTGTCCTTCCTTGGATTTGAAGAAAACTTTACCATAGCCACATTAAAATAGCAAAGGGAAAGAATGGATATTTTTATTACTCACAAACACTAATGTTTACTTCTACATCACTTAATTACATATCAGAATAATCATTTACCATGATTTTAGTAATCCTTGTATCATACACATCTACAGTTCTCCTTAGACCCTTGCAAACCTGCTCAATATATGACACACTACCATGCTCAGTGCTGACAATACTCCTCTCTTTTTCCTTTTAGGCCCATTGCATTTCTGACCCTTTCTTTTGACTGATATGCACTTTCTGGATATGTAGGCATTTTTAAAAAATACATATTCACAAAAATTCAAATGTAAGATGTGGCATTTATGTAGCTTGTCTCCAGTTTCCAGGAAACACAAGTCTCCTGCGTGTCTATCTTGGAAATGTCATGGGATGGGTTTTGAGAGAGTTTCTCAGATCTACACCCTTAAATGGATGTACTGGATCACAGCTCTTTGAGCAGTGAATTTCATGGGTGCTGTATTGCCACCTTGGTCTTGAGAGTGACTCCAACTTTTCCTGTCATCAGCAATGTGTGACCTTTCCCTTTACACATATTTGCATCAGCAATGTTCACAACAAGAAAACTAATATTTCTTGATTTGGCAGCTGTAAAGTGGTGTCTCATTACTCACTCTCAATTTGTTGATTATTGGTGAGATTGAGGTGCTCCTAATCTGCCCATTTTTTCACTTTCATATAATTAATTCCTATTCTAGAGCACACCCATCATTTGCCTGTTCTTTTGCTTTTCAAGATCTTTGGCTAAGATACAAATACCTTGGCAATTTCAAACATTACTGGTCCTTCCACAAGAATGTAATTTTTATGTAACTTAGATATTAATTGTATAAGAGAAGGCTGGAATATCAGTATGACTAAATTTACACTGTAGCTGAAGATGACCTCCAAGTTCTGATCCTTCTGACTCTACCTACTGAATGCTAAGATTATGGGCAGTTGTGTACTACTATGCTCAGACTATATGGTAATGGGATTGAACTCAGGGTCTGTGCATGCCATGCATGAAAGATGCCAACTGAGCCACTCCACAAGCCAATTATGAATCTTGTTATGAATCTTAACACATTTTATTCTATTACTAGATTACAAATATTTCAAAACTTTGAATTTATATCTTTATTCCAGTGTTTGTTTTATAAAGTAAGGATATAGTTTATTTTGCTCCATATATTGAGTTTTTTCCAATGCAATCTGTTGGCTAAATTTTTAATGCTTCTTTTACCATACACTAAATTGTATGCATGAATAAATTGACCCCCCTGTATCTATTGGCTAGCAATCCACAGGTTCTACCAAATGCAGATTAAAAATATTAAAAATATTTACAATAGCATTTATACTTAATATATAAAGACATTTTGTTGTCCTTATTGTTTCCTAACAACAGTGAAAATAGTATATTAACTATTCCTTGGGCATGTACATTGCATTAGTATTGTGAGACTAATATAAATATTACTTAAAGTATAATCAAGGACACATGTAAGAACTATTTTACTTAAGGATTTAACGGGCCCCAGGTTCTGATATATCTCACTCTTCCAATTTCCTAATGAATCTGCAAGACACACACACACACACACACACACACACACACACACACAGCACATGACCAAGTGCATGCCCAGTTTGATTGTTTTGTCCCTGTACTTGGTACACATTGAGATATGTTATGAGTGTAAAGTACACATTTAACATCCAACACCTAGTGGAAAATAATATTAAAATACCTCCAATTTTTGTATTGATTATATACAGAAATGATAATAGTTCAAATATGTTAGGTTAGCCTCTTTTATTACCTTTAATTGTGCCATTTCTTTAAAAGATTTTGTGTGTGTCTATTGAAATTACTTTTTGAACTGCCAAAATTAATTTTTAGCTAGTAAACATTTTATACTGTAGTTGGCATTTAATTTTTATAGATTAGTACTATTGCAAAGTTTATTTATGAGGTTTAGATACATGCTTTTCCTTTCAAAGAATTCTATATTAACCTGCATGCAGCCACCTTAAATCAAATCAGGTGATGTTTTTAGTGAGTTTAGCTTTAACATCATTAAGTATTATTTATAAAATGTGGCTTCTTATTTTTAGGCGCTTAAGAGGCATCAGTTGTATTGCTATAAGGAAAATGAATGAATTAGAGACCTGGGCAATGGAAGTATAGGGGGAGGAAGGTTCTCGGAAGTGTTAATGGTTGCATATGTGAGTTCAAAGCTGAGATAAAAGATATGATACTGTTGATTCATGAACGTGGCATCAACTATCCAAAGAGATCTGTTTCAGCTTTAACATATTTGCTGATCAGTCTTCATAGTTTCTAGGAATATTGGAAGCCAGTGAACAACCAATAGGTCCCCTAGAGACATAGGATAAGCCAGGCTAGTGAAGTGAACTGGGAACTGGGAAATTTCCTAACCTGCTTAGAGAAGTTTCTACAGATATGTTCTAGAAAGTTTTATGAATTATTGAGTATAACTCAGGAAGAATTTAAGGGCAACTACTTGGCTCAAACAAGAGAAAAAGTCAACCCATGGCAGATACCCTTTCCCACAAAATATTTGTATTTATTATTAACAGAAGCACATTAAACATGGAGTGGGCAAATGAAAAAAGGGTCACAATGCTGATGCAAAAGAGTCAAGATACCCAACAGGGACGAAGATGGAAGAAATGGTTGAGAACAGTAGGTAGCAAAGCAGAATAATATAAATAAGGAATGAAAATGTGCTTGTAGCCCAAGATCTGGCTAGAAAGGAAACTATGCCTCTTCTACTGGGGGAAGAAGGTGATCTCACTCAGTGAAGTCCACAGGACAGAAGAACAAATAATAAATGGTAGCTGGCTATGAAGTTCTGGCCTCCATTCTTGGACTATTCAACCAAGGTCCATTCTTTTTCCTCTGTAAGAGGTGCTAATTAGGGTCTGCCATCTCAGCTCAGTTCTACCCCAGGCTAAGGGTTTCATATGCCCTTCTTGCTACATTTGGTTACTTGTAGATATCACTTGGAATGTCCATACATCTCCTGAAAACAGCCATTGACTTCGCAAATAGTTGTTACACACGAACCCATGGCCTTGCTAAAGATATGCTCAGAAGCATCTCTGTACTGACAGCCTGCCTTTCCTTCTTGGAAATTTGACTGAATTTGATTGTTTTCTGGCTGATTTCATCTTATAAATTGGAATCAACAAGCTTAAAAGACTGAAGGATTCTGTAGAATAATTAGGATTCACTTCTAAGATAATTTTCTTCCCCCTTTTTGTTAAAGATTAAATCTTCACTCCTTTGGCTCTGTATTTCATGAAGGTGAGAGACAGTGAGTCATTTATTAGCAAGTGAGGAAAGTAAAGCTATAAACAGGGGCCATGATTTTCACATGTATCTAATTAAGGGTAGTCTCTCCCTTTGTGAACTATCATAAGAGAATAATTTTTAGAACCAAAAGCTGATTTCTCTCCTCTTTGTAATGTCTCTTATCATTGACTTTTTAGCCTACTGAAGTGCTACAGCTAAGCAAACATTGTGGACACATCATGTTTAACTCCAGTCCACAGCTTACATTATGCTATTTTTTGAATTGTACAGTCTTTGAAGTTTGAAAATATTTACACATATTTGATGCCTTGCTATATTCTTCATATTTTTGAAGGCTTATGTTTTTTTGGCAAATATTCTAGTTTTGTCAGAAAATATTTCAACCTGCTTTTGTATTTTGATTCACATATTTAAAATATGTTATTGAAAATTTTGAGTAAGAGACTGGAGAAATGGCTCACTGGCAAAATGTTTGCTGCATATGCTTGGAGACCTGAGTTTGGATCCCCAGCACCAAGATAAAAAATATCACAGCAAGAAGCTCATGCCTGTATACTTCTATTCTCTACATGCACATACACCCATCTACACATACCCACGAATACATATGCTTCCATATATTATACAGAAAGAGAGAGAGACAGACAGGCAGGGAAAAACAGAGACAGTGAGACACAGAGAGACAGAGAGGGAAGAATATGTAATGTAGAGATATAAGTTAGATGATAAGGTGACCAATCTTGCTTGCTACCTTGATCGAATCTAAAATTAACTAGAACCCAAGCAGCTGGGTACTGCTGTGCGGGATTTTCTCTCTTTATTGAGTCAGGACACCCATTCTAAATCTGGAACACTATCTGGTGCCATCCCAGATAAAAGGACAGGGAAGAAAGATACCATGCTTTTTGTTTCATTTCTTCTCTGACATTAGAATCACAATTTCTTTGCCTTATGACCAGCAGTTCTCCAGGAATCCTCTCAGATCCGAGGGTTAGATTGGGATTTGGAGACAGCCAGCCTTGTGGACTAACAACTATTCGATTCTCAGCCTTCCAAGGAAGAGACAGCCATTGTTGGATTACTTAGACAATAGCCTGTAACTCAGTCTAATAAATCTAACAAATGCTTCTTATGTAGATATGTTCATATATATGTATATGCAATTTCACACGCACACACACACACACACACACACACACACACACACACACACTCTATTCCTTCTTGTTTAGAATCTAATACAGATTATGGCACTTGGAGTGGACCAGTCTAAGGAAGAGATGTGTATTGCAGGCTACAAATCTGGAAGGGTGGAATAATATAAGACCTTTGACATCAGATATGGAGCTACAGGATTTGATGTTTTCCCTGCTGGGCTCTGACCTTGTTTTGGCCCAGTATGTCCTCACTATGCTCTTATTCCTTCTTCTCAGGATAGTAATGGCAATATTCTATACTGTTACATTTTGGAGGTGATTTGTCTTTTGGTTTCACAAGGGATTATAGTTAAGAGATTGCTTTGCATCTTTAAAGGAGACTTTGAACTTTTAAATAATGTTGAGATTGTAAAAGACTACAGGGATTTTTGAAGTTTGTCTAAATGCATTTTACATTAGGATATGGTCACGGCTTCATGAAGGCAAAAGGAATGGAATATTTGGAGAAGAATGTCCCCCAAAGGCTAATGTATTTAACAACTTGTTTCCCACTTGGTGGCTTTGTTTGGAGGAGATTTACGAAGTAGCAGTATGGATTTGCTGAAGGAAGCATGTCACTGCAGGTGGGCTTTGGGAATTTAAAGAATCCCCTCACTTCCAGTTGGTCTCTATTCTTTGTGCTTGTGTGGTTCAATATATGAGCTCTCAGCTTCCTGTTCCTGCTACCACACCTACCCCTTGCTGCTGTGTTCTCTACCATTAAGGATTCCTAATCTTCTGAAACTATAAGTCAAATACACTCTCCCTTCTGTATTTTGTCTTTTTCATGGTTGTTTATAACAACAGCAAAGTAACTAATACAGATGGGTAAATGAGAAGGAAAATGAAGAAAGGAGGAAGAGAGGAAATGGAAAGGAAAAAAGCAAGCCAGCTACAGCTTGCAACCCCTTGGGTGGCTTTGGTTAAGTAGAGTTGGCTAGCCCAGAAGAGTTGTTAAGAAGTACAGGTTCTTTTGGCCATTTATCAGAGTGTCACTCCTTGGGAACCATTCTGTCTTCCTCCACAGTGGCTGCACATACATCAGTGAAGCTAAGGAAAATGTGATTTGGATAGAATTATCCCACTTTAATTTCACCCAGATTGTTACAACACAGAAAGAAAAAAAATAAAACTCCAAATTTTACTGAAAAGCCCCAAAACTCCTGAGAAAGGACAAGATATGGGGGATATTATATAGTAAGTAGGATGCGAAGGATTGTGTCTTATTACTGTGAAGAGACACCATGACCATGGCAACTCTTCTAAAGGAAAATATTTAATTGGGGCTTGTTTGCAGTTTAGTCCATTATCATCATGACAAGACATGGTGTCATGCAGGCAGGCATGGTGCTGGAGAAGGAGCTGAGTGTTCTATATCTTGATAGGCAGGCAGCAGAAGGAAAGACCATCTATCACATTGGGCATTGCTTGAATATACAAGACCTGAAATCCTGCCTCCATAGTGACACTTCTCCTCAAAAATGGCCACACCTACTTCAACAAGTACATACTTCCTAATAGTGCCATTCCCTATGGGCCAAGTGTTCAAACATATGAGTCTATGGGCATGATTCCTATTCAAAACACCACAGGGAGGGAGAAAGAATTCAGGGGGGGCTTATACAGTGAGGAGGATAGGATTAGGGGGCTTATATAATGAGCAGGATATAATTGAGAGGGCTTATACAATGAGAGAGATAGGATGCAGGAGGTTTATCCAGTTAGGGTGATAGGATGAAGAGGTTTTATACAATACAGAGAGGGGGATGCAGGGGTCTTGTACAGTGAAGAGGGTAAAACATGGGGAAGTGATACAGTAAGAATGAGGGGAATTTATAAAATTAGGGAATTAGAAGTAGGTAGGCTAATGCAATAAGGGGATAGTATGAAAGGTGCCTTATATAGGAGGGAGTGGGAAACAGTGGCATTACAGTGAATTATATATTATGCTTCATAGCAAACCTTATTAGACATCATTCCTCTCACACAAATTCTTCTGGATCCTATAAATCTCTACTTCCTTCCAACTCCATTCCCAGCTGTCTTTCAGATGGCTCTTTTTATGCAGAATAACACAGTCCTTTACTGAAGGACATAACTCTCTCTCTCTCTCTCTCCCCCCCCTCTCTCTCTCTGTGTGTGTGTGTGTGTGTGTGTGTGTGTGTGTGTGTGTGTGTGTGTTGATATAAAAGGGCTGGGATGTGGATAATTACTTGTAATTTAATGTTTGATTTTTATCATGTGGAATATTGTTCCTCATTAGTAATAAAAATTAAAGTCAGAAATACAAAATTCTCCTCTTAATGTCATAGGTTTCAAAGATCATAGATTGTATGCCCCATTGGCTGTTTTCCCTTTTGTCCAGTGGCTTACCTCTCCTTAGTGAAGAGGGTTGCAGGAAGGAGAGGAAGGAATCCAGGCATTGCAGTGGTTCTGCAGAGGACATACCTGACTTTTTGTTAAAGGGCAGCAGAAATCACGTGAGATTTAGCCTGAATAGCCTCCTTCAAGCCCTAGCTGGCCTCTTCCTACTGGGCACACACTACTAGAAAACCATCTAGTCAGGGGGGTGTCCCGGTTTCACTAGTTGGAAGTATCTCATCATAACTCAGCTGCTGCCCTTTATGTGATTCATGATGCTTTGATGTTATAGCCAGCTTCTCACTAAGCATTGTAAGCCATTGCTCCACTCAATTTCTCTGTCCATTAAATGGGTTCCCAAAAGACAAGTGATGAATGGCAGAGAGCTGCTTTGAAAATCAGGAGACAGCCTATGAATATAGAGACTGTTGCAAGCTCAAGAGCCAAGAAGATCATTCCTGCTCTTTATCCTTGAGGAAGACTTCTTTGTACACAGGAAGGGCTGTATCTTGAAAGACTAGGACAGATATGGCGAATCCTTACTGTGATGGCTATAACAAGTCCCAAACTACAATGCCAGCAGGGCTAGTGTTCGGGCTTGAAAATGGTGGCCTCCTTAGTCTTCAAGTTGTCTCCCCACCCTATGTTTGCATGTTCAAATCTCCCTTTCTTACAAGGAGATAACACTTATATTTGATTAGTTCCCACTCAGTCTCATTTTCAATTCAAAGTCTCTTTAAAGGGACTTCAAAACCCTTTAGTCAGAGATCTGAAAGTTTAAGTCTTGTAGGAATTTTGGAGGGACACAATTACCCTGTCTACCTTTTCTTAGGGTATGTTAAATTTTCCTCCAAACTTTTGCTTTAGCGCTAATTTTTTTTATTTTGTTATTTTATTTCGTTATTTTGGTGTCATTTCGTCATTCTGGTGTCCAGATTTCTTTTGTCCTTTGTCTCTTTGTGATTGGAGTTAAAGGTTTCTGACAATGATTGTATTGTATTCAAAACACTGTTCTCTGAGGTTTGTTCATTGTCTTCGCCTCGGTTCACAAAAGAGTAAACATAGCTAAGGATTCATCTTAGGTGGTAACCAGTTTGCAAAAAGGAGAGGATATTTCCATTGCATAGGATCTGCCTGAAAGCAGTAATTCATGATGAGTAATAGTGCACACCATTCTCTGGTGGTGGTCTAAACCCAGTACTTTTCTGTGCATTTTTAGATCAAAGACAAAGAAATAGGAACTGTAATTTTCACCGGTTCCAGCAAAAATTATGAGGGGTACATAACGATTTCTTAGAAAACAGAAGGGAACAAATACTTTCTAATTTGTTAGGACAACAAATGTAGAAGAGATTCCACATGCCTTTCTAATTTTCCCTATGTATTTTCATAACTGATTTCCTAAGCATTTCACTTCTCTTAGCAGAAATAGCTCAAAATTCTACCAGCTCTTCAAGTTTGCCTCAATCTGCAAACTGACCAGGCTCTTCAATAGGTAGTTAGGGAGCCCTGAGCTGGGCTGGTATGGAATATAAGCATAAGATGAGATACATTAACAGCTGGAACAGAGAACCAATATTTCCTTATGAATTGTCAGGCCCCCTGACTGAGCCACATGCTTTATGACTGAATCCCTCATTGGAGATGCTGTTTTAGATGGCCTTTTAGTCATGCTTTTAAAAAATGATGTTTTACACCTTATTTTTGACAAAGGTGCTAAATCTATACAATGTAAAAAAAGATAGCATCTTCAACAATTGCTGCTGGCACAATTGTATTCGGACATGCAGAAGATTGCAGATAGATCCATACCTGTCACCATGCACGAAACTTAAGTGCAAATGGATCAGAGATATCTACATAAATCCAGCCACACTGAATCTTCTAGAAGAGAAAGTGGGAATTACCCTTGAACAAATTGATACAGGAGACTGATTCCTGAGCATCACGCCAGTAGCATAGACACTGAGGTCTGCAATTAATAAATGGAACCTCCTGAAACTGAGAATCTTCTGTAAGGCAAAGGACACAGTCAGTAAGACAAAACGACCACCCACAGAATGGGAAAAGATCTTCACCAAACCCACATCTGACAGAGGGCTGATTTCCAAAATATACAAGGAGCTCAAGAAGCTAGCCACCCAAACACCAAACAATAAAATTAAAAAGTGGGGTGCAGAACTAAACAGAGAATTTTCAACAGAAATGGCTGAAAGATACTTAAGAAAGTGCTCAAAATCCTTGGCCATCAGAGAAATGTAACTCAAAACAACTCTGAGATACCACCTCATACCTGTTAGAATGGCTAAAATCAAAAATACCAATGACAATCTATGTTGGAGAGGATGTGGAGAAGAAGGAACACTCCTCCATTGCTGGTGGGAAAGTGAACTTGTAAGACCACTCTGGAAATCAGTATGGCAGTTGCTCAGAAAAGTGGGAATCAATCTACCTCAAGATCCAGCCATTCTTCTCTTGGGTATATACCCAAATATACCAACAACCATGTATGCATGTTCATACAACAAGGACATATGTTCAACCATGTTCATAGAAGCATTGTTTATAATAGCCAGAACCTGGAAGCAACCTAGATGCCCCTCAACTGAAGAATGGATAGAGAAAATGTGCTATATTTATACAATGGAGTACTACTCAGCAGAAAAAAGCAATGGAATCTTGAAATTCGCAGACAAATGGATGGAACTAGAAGAAACCATCCTAAGTGAGGTAACCCAGTCACAAAAAGACACATGGTATGTACTCACTCATATATGAATTTTAGAGATAGAGGAAAGGTTTACCAGCCTATAATCCTCTTCACCAAAGATACTAGGAAACATGAAGGACTCTAAGGGATAAATAGACCCCAGGAATGAGAAGTGGCATGAACTCCTGAGCTAATTGGGAGAATGAGAGTAGGGGAGAGGGTGCTGCCACAATAAGAGCAAGAGAAGAGGGTTAGAGGAGAGGAAATGGAGGAACAGAGATATTGAGTAGGGGAAAGAATAGAGGAGAGAGAGCAGGATGAGAGATACCATATTAAAGGGAGCCACTATAGGTCTGAGAAGAAATCTGGAACTAAGGAGATCTCCAGAGACCTACAAGGATGACACAATCTGACAATCCAGGCAATGGAGGAGAGGATAACCTAAAAGCCCTTCCCCTAAAATGAGATTGATGACTACTCTTTATGCCATCCTAGAGCCCTCATCCAGTGGCTGATGGAAGCAGAGACAGACATCCACAGAAATACAGTGAGCTGAAATCTGGAATTTAGTTGAAGAGGGGGAGGAATGAAGATCGAAGGGGTCTGTATCAGGTTGGAGAAACCCACAGAAACAGTTGGACTGAACAAGGGAGAGCACATTGACCCCAGATGCTACCTGGGAGGCCAGTACAAGACTGATCCAGCCCCCTGAACATGGATGTCAATAAGGAGGCCTCTGCACTCCAGGGAGCCTCTGGAAGTGGATTAGCATTTTTCCTTGGTGTAAGAAGGGACTTTGAGAGCCCATCCCACATGAAGGGTTACACTCTGTCCCTGGACACATGGGGAAGGGCCCAGGCCCAGCACAGGAAGATTTGGTGGACTTTGCAGAGCCCCCGTTGAGGGCCCTACCCTGCCTTGGTAGTGGTGGGTGGATGGGGTGTGGGGTAGGTTGGGGGTGGGGGAGGAGGGATGTGGGTGAGGGGAGGGAGAGGGAGAAGGGACTTACATGTGAAACAAACTTGTTCCCTAACTTGAATTAATAAAAAAAATGATGTTTTAAAAAAAGGTGTATCTGTGTTTCTGTATACTGTGTACATGGTCGTGCCCATGGAGGTCAGAAGAGGCATTGGGTCTCCTGGTGCTCTGTTGTGTCCCACGTCCGGGAAACCACAATAATCAGATCCTGCCCAGTTTATATGTTTGGTCCTTGTTTAGAGGGAAGCATGCGGATTAAGAAATGATAGGTAGAAAAATTACAGATGTTAAAAAAGACAGACACAAGATAGAATCCAGAGGGAGCTCTAGTGAATACTGGGGAAAAGTTCCAAATTTGTTACAATCTTTATATACCCCAATCAAAAATGGGGGAATGCAAAGAGACTTCCTTGCCAAGATACAAAGAAAAACCAAGCATAATTTCCTTCTCAATACCCAAAAATCAAGTAACCACACCCTAAACCAAATATCCTGTCATCAAGGCGAGATAGCCAATAGTCACACTTTAGGCTAAATCTTCTGTTGTTAAAGTAAGACATCCATTGATTACTTCTTAGGCCAAATATCCTATTGTCAATGTATCAATTAGTTTAGCCACATCTCAGGCCAAAAATTCTGTTGTTTAACCTCGAAAGAACAATAGTGGGTTTGAACTCTCTGACCCCAGATGAAGCAGAGTTATCTCTGTGGACCCAGACAGAGCTGGAGTTCCAAGTGGTTGTAAACTACCAAGGTGGACACTGGGACCTTAACTCAGGTCTTGAAGTAGAGGGGTAAGTACTCTTAACCACTGAATCATCTTTCCAGCTTCTCTTCAGCCCTCTTCAAAATGCAGGTTTTTGGCCCGGCTGTTGGTGGTGCATGCCCTTAATCCCAGCACTCGGAAGGCAGAGGGAGGTGGATGTCTGTGAGTTCAAGGCCAACCTGGTTTCCTGAGCAAGTGCCTGGATAGGTTCCAAAGCTACACAGAGAAACCCTGTCTCAAAAAACGAAAAAAAAAATGTAGGTTTTTGGTCAAGGTGGCAAGTTCCCCTCAGACTTCCTGCTTCTTACCACAGGTAACATGGGGCTCACTTATACCACAAGAGGTAAATCGAGGACAAACTCACTGGGCTGAGAATTTTTCACATAGAGCTTCTGTTAAGTAGCAAAGTATCTATGTTGGCCAAGTGTCATTGTTCAAGCTTTGGAATGTGAAAATGAATGTCAGTGAATTAATTGCAGTTCTCAGACTAGAATTCAGGCATTTCAGAACCCAATCCAGGGAGGAAAGTTTATATATATATATATATATATATATATATATATTATATATATATATATCCTGCACTTTGAAGAGGGCTGAAGAGAGGCTGGAAAGATGTTTCAGTGGTTAAGAGTACTTACCCCTCTACTTCAAGACCTGAGTTAAGGTCCCAGTGTCCACCTTGGTAGTTTACAACCACTTGGAACTCCAGCTCTGTCTGGGTCCACAGAGGAGATAGCTCTGCTTCATCTGGGGTCAGAGAGTTATATATATATATATATATATATATATATATATATATATATATATATGTTGAGGGTATAGTCTTGGACTCAGCAGGACTCAGCATTCCCCATCTCAGCCTTTTAGGTATCTGTAAGTACTTAATCAATGTCTGGATACCGTCATTGATTTCACAATGACTGAGGAATGGGAACTGTAACTTTTCCACAGCTGTGATTCAAATGTGTATTTGGACCTGATCAAATAAGAGAGGAAGGATTGATAGATGGTAAACATTAGGAAGAAAATGCAGAACCCACTCCAAGAATTTATCAAAAGTAAGAAATGATTGAATTCAGAATATTTCTAGAAGAGAAGGTTTATGAGCACAGCTTTGTGGGAAGGCTCATGACAAGTATAGCTGACAAGAGAGCCATAGTCTCACTAGCTGGAGAAATCCTTTGGCCTAGGAAAGTCTAAGCATGAGCAACATATCTGTAATGCCTGTGTTGGGGAGGGGAAGACAGGAGGATCTTTGGCTTTTGCTAGCTGGCCAGTCTAGCTAATTGGTAAGCTTCATATTAAGTGTAATACAAAAATTAAGATGGAGAACAATAGGATACTCTAGCCTCCAAATGGATGTATATGCACACACACACACACACACACACACACAGAAGCATAATCATACATAATCATACATATGTGCTCTCCTCCTGACAAACATGTACACACCACACAGACACACACACACACACACACACACACACACACACACACACACACACAGTGGATAGTTTGTACCAGCAAGTACAAAATCACAGCCTCCTGAGCCCTCTATGGAATGAGTTTGCATAGAACATATTTGGAGATGATCAGAGATAACAGAGAGGAGATGGATCCTCAGAATTTGACTGACAGATATTACTGAACTTTAGGGTAAATCCAATACATGATAATCTCTTTTAAACCCATACACAATGAGATCCACAGGCATATAGTTAGCACTTGTTAAACTGACCTGATAATTCGAGAGGTGTAGATTCCATAAATATCTATGAATCTTGCTGTGTTTTTGGTTTTAGGAACAACAGTTCCTTTTTGTGTCTTGTTAATTCTTCTGAGGGTTAAATGAGAATACACTAAGTTTTCTAAATTTGGAATCTGCTTACTCCAACTCCTAGCATGACCAACACTCTGTAACTGAATATGAAGTCTGCCTTTATTTACTCTTTCTCAAAAACAGCACTGGACTGGGTGGCTGGTCTAATGAAAAATAATCTTTGCCTAGTGTTATAAGAACAGAAATAGATACAATGTTGCCTCTGCCTCTCTGCCCTCATTTAATTATAGCACTAAAGAATCAGTACACGGTGAACATTTAATGTAATAGGGAGCCTCTTTTGAATTCAGAAAAGGGATTTATTTAGTTTTCAAAGTACTTTAAAATAAAGAAGTCCTTTATTAAAATTCAACAGTAACTTGACTATTTAGCTTTAGTGGTGAGAAAGAAAAGATTGCCCTTTTAAATGTTAAAAAAATCACAACTTTGACATTTATGGGATCATAAATGTCACTAGGGATCACCAGGGTTCTCACTAGTCTGGAGTTAGGGACTTGAATACGGATCACCCCTGGTCTTAGGGCTTCAGTATTGCAGGCTTTCCTTATACCCCAGTATTCAAATGAAGCCCCTCCCACATGAGCCTCCCTCCCTTCCATCCCTTCCATTCAGTTTTTGGACACAGGGTCTCTACATACAGCCCGGGTCTACCAAGTGCTAGGATTAGAGTCCTATGTCATGATACCTGATTGTACATAACAAACTTGTGTGGTAAAAATAAATAAAAGTAAATGCTTTAAAGAACATGGTGAAACCTCTGTTGTTACTTAAAGAACCAGAAGGACGGAGCCAAGGGAAATCTGTAAAGAAATTGTGATGCTTTTTCAGAGTGGGGCAAAAAACCATTAGGATTTGTGGTGGTCTAGAATTTGCTAAGGCATGCCAAATTTTAGTTGTGAAGGGACAGTGACAACTGGCTGAATTTTTCTGAGTATTTGTTGAATATAAGACAGGAGGTAATTAGCAGCTCATAGGATACTTAGTGACCCTGGGAGTAAGAGCACTGTCATACTGATGTTCAATAAGGAGGTTGAATCTCAGGAGCTTTAAGTAGTATGCTAGAGGATACACAGTTTTAAGAGGAAGTACAATGTGATTCCAAGGTCATTTCTTCATACTGCTCGAGACAGCTGCCAGACACAGCTGGAAAGCTGCACTTTAAGTAGTCTTAAAACCCAGGCAGTTTCAGGACCAAATCTATCAAAGTCTACCTGGTTAGTGATGGAACTATTTCAAAATTAGAAACATAAAAAAAATCATGAAGTATATTTGATGATGAGGAAACTCTTTATTCCTATTTAATTTGTAAGTAGTCTTATGGATAGTGTTAATTATATTAAATATATTATTTTATCTAAAAATAAAATTTTAATTTCCTTCAAGTACTTAAAGTTTGCTTCTGTAATTTGATTTACATGTATGGCCTAGTCAAAGTTCCAAATAAAAAACATAAATTTAACCTTTGATGTCTTGGAAGCAGAGCATACATAAATATTACCATTTATAAAATTATTCTGCCATAGTCATTGTATCTAGTACCTGCTTTAAAACCTGAAGCAAGGGAAGTCTCCGGGTCTGGGGATTTCACTGCACCAAGAGAGGCCCATATTTATGTGGTTCAGGTACTGACTCATTGAGATCATGGATATGAGTCACTGTTTTGTTTCTGCACATTTATATGCCCCATTTACATAAATAAATGTGTAAATTATGTCTACTTGATTTTGTTCCTAAAATAAATTTATCTTTTAAAAAGGAAATACATATGGCTCTGGAATCAGGATGACATTAACTTATTAGAACAATTTTAGAAGAAGCCAGTGAAGTGAGTGATTCAGATAACAAAGAACAAATGAAGAAGCCAATAAAACTTGTAAAGACAGATGACATGGAGCTCCTATTGAAATATTTATTCTTATGAAGAAATAGGGAATAAGACATAGTAACATCAGACAGGAAAGTAATGAGTATATTTTTAAATATGCTGAATCTGGGAATAAAAAACAAGAATTATTCTTGTAAAGAAAAATTTGTAGTCACCATATGACAAACACTAAGGTCAAAAAAGGATGATAAAATATAAAAAAAGTGAAAAAAGTTGATTTTTCAATAAATATTCTTGGTTACATTAATCAAAACAAGACCAGAAAAGGAATATTTGAATTAAAGAGCTGAGTCCTCTTCCTGAGGGAGTTGGTGTATAGAAACAAAATAGTTGGTGATATGGAAAAACAATGAGATCAAAATTAAAATTCATAAAATGTTTTCTTTCCCCCCTTTCCTCAGTGTACCCTGAGATTTAAGAGGGTGATGTGTCTTATTTAAGTCCAATTCCTCAGCAATCTTTCATCCTCAACATTTGGTACAGGCATCAGTCATTGCATTTACTTACATTCACTGTGAGGGGGCTTCTCTGCCTGGGGCTGATGGTGGCTTTTGTGTCTGGGTAGAAACAGAGATGTTCAGGGTTGGTTTGATGATATCTCAGTTCAGCTAGTGATGAGAATGGGAAATGGAAACAGGTCATGTAGGGCAGAGTCCCCAGAGAAGCAGTTTTAAGAAATTTCTTCATAGAGGCCAAAGATACCCCAAAACAGTTGTCTTCTTTGTTGCTGTTGTTTATTTGCTTTTGTTTTTAGTGGAAATATAACAGCATGATTATCTCTTCCTCCCCTTACCCTTAGTCCTTCCTCCCATGTCCCCCATACCTTCCAAATTCATGGATTCCTCTTTAAACTCTTATTGTTACATAGAAACAAATAAATATTTAAATGCAATCTGCTGAGTTTTTTCAGTGTTGTCTTCCTACGTATATTGTATATTCTAGGGTTGACCAGTAGGCACAAGAAGCTCATCCCTAGTCCAGACTATTTCTCCCCCATGGGCAGTCTGTCTGCTATTGTTGATTCTGAAATCCTTAATGCTACAGGGAGAGGTAACGAATCTATCTGAGTGTGTAAATTAATGACAAGCTCCAAGGAACTTACGAGACCTCAGGCATCAACCAGCTAAGGCAGTCCCTGTCCATTTAGTGAACACACCAAAGATTGTTTTCATCTACACCTTCTCTGCATCCTCTAGGCTCCCTCCTCATGTCCTCAGAGTAAAAGATGCTACTCTCAAGGACACAGTCAGTAAGACAAAACAATTGCCCACAGAATGGGAAAAGATCTTCCCCAAACCCACATCTGACAGAGGGCTGATTTCCAAAATGTACAAGGAGCTCAAGAAGCTAGCCACCAAAACACCAAACAATGAAATTAAAAAGTGGGGTGCAAAACTAAACAGAGAATTTTCAACATAGGAATCTGAAATGACTGAAAGACACTTAAGAAAGTGCTCAAAATCCTTGGCCATCAGAGAAATGCAACTCAAAACAACTCTGAGATACCACCTCACACCTGTCAGAATGGCTAAAATCAAAAATACCAATGACAATCTATGCTGGAGAGGATGTGGAGAAGAAGGAACACTCCTCCATTGCTGGTGGGAGTGTGAACTTGTAAGACCATTCTGGAAATCAGTATGGCAGTTGCTCAGAAAAATGGGAATCAATTTACCTCAAGATCCAGCCATTCTTCTCTTGGGTATATACCCAAATAGTGCATGTTCATACAACAAGGACATATGTTCAACCATGTTCATAGCAGCATTGTTTGTAATAGCCAGAACCTGGAAGCAACCTAGATGCCCCTCAACTGAAGAATGGATAGAGAAAATGTGGTACATTTATACAATGGAGTACTACTCAGCAGAAAAAAGCAATGGAATCTTGAAATTCTCAGGCAAATAGATGGAACTAGAAGAAACCATCCTAAGTGAGGTAACCAGTCACAAAAAGACAAACATGGTATGTACTCACTCGTATATGAATTTTAGAGATAGAGGAAAGGTTTACCAGCCTATAATCCTCTTCACCAAAGATACTAGGAAACATGAAGGACTCTAAGGGATAAATAGACCCCAGGAATGGGAAGTGGCATGAACTCCTGAGCTAATTGGGAGAATGAGAGTAGGGGAGAGTGAGCTGCCACAATAAGAGCATGAGAAGAGGAGTAGAAGAGAGGAAATGGAGGAGCAGAGATATTGAGTAGGGGAAAGAATAGAGGAGAGAGAGCAGGATGAGAGATACCATATTAGAGGGAGCCACTATAGGTCTGAGAAGAAATCTGGAACTATGGAGATCTCCAGAGACCTACAAGGATGACACAATCTGACAATCCAGGCAATGGAGGAGAGGATAACCTAAAAGCCCTTCCCCTAAAATGAGATTGATGACTACTCTTTATGCCATCCTAGAGCCCTCATCCAGTGGCTGATGGAAGCAGAGACAGACATCCACAGAAATACACTGAGCTGAAATCTGGAATTTAGTTGAAGAGAGGGAGGAATGAAGATCGAAGGGGTCTGTATCAGGTTGGAGAAACCCACAGAAACAGTTGGACTGAACAAGGGAGAGCACATCGACCCCAGATGCTATCTGGGAGGCCAGTACAAGACTGATCCTGCCCCCTGAACATGAATGCCAATAAGGAGGCCTCTGCACTCCAGGTAGCCTCTGGAAGTGGATTAGCATTTTTCCCTGCTGTAAGAAGGGACTTTGAGAGCCCATCCCAAGTGAAGGGTTACACTCTGTCCCTGGACACATGGGGAAGGGCCCAGGCCCAGCACAGGAAGATTTGGTGGACTTTGCAGAGCCCTGTTGAGGGCCCTACCCTGCCTTGGTAGTGGTGGGTGGATGGAGTGTGGGGTAGGTTGGGGGTGGGGGAGGAGGGATGTGGGTGAGGGGAGGGAGAGGGAGAAGGGACTTACATGTGAAACAAGCTTGTTCCCTAGCTTGAATTAATAATAATATAAAAAGATGCTACTCTCCTCTTTTACAAATGACTTAAAATAGGCCTCCTTGTCTTTTTACATGGCCCCAAATATGTTCCTTTCAATTTGGACCTCTGCCGTACTCTTTGTGGTGTCAAATAAACCTCAAGGCCTCAAAGAACAATTGCTGTCTCAGTGTCCTCTATTGTATCTGTGAACTTTCATAAGATATGGGGACACAGATTAGCTCTGGTCACTTAACTTGTTCCAGCTGAGATAGCATGTCCAACATGGGCTATAGTAATACTTGTTTAGGCTATTCATATTATATATTACTTACTAGAGTATCCACTGATTTGTCAGTGAAGCTGTTTACACATCTGGGGGGTGACTGAATTCATCTTTGAATCAGATATTACTGAGCTCATCATGTAAACATGCTAATCATAAGAGACAAAATGTCTTATCCATGACTGTAATACAGAGTGAACTTAATCTATTATTGTTTGGAACTAATACACATTTCCTGAAACCATCCTTTTGCTTCCTCCACTCCAGGAAACAATTCAAGCACTGAAAATCTCTCAGCTCTATCATAAGGCCAGAACACTCTGAGCTGTACTTCAAGAATTCTTGAGCCCTTAGCCCATCCAGCACAAGACCAGGATGCTCTCAGATAAGAACATCTCTTAAACTTATACCTATGACCCATGGAAAATTACCAAATGTTAGCCACCCCAGATATTCAACTAAAGGTTGTAATCAGTTTGTTCATCTCAACAGCCTGGTTGTTCTTGCAGCATGACTCTCCTTTGCTCCAGGCAATAGCTTAATGAGTTTCCACAGGGAGCCATGCCTGCTTTACACCTAGAAGAAACACTCTTATTTCTGTTTCACACCACAAGGTCCTGCTTGGCATCTGACCATTTCATTGAAAACAGAGTGACTAGTTTCTTCAACTAAAATTCAGTTACTATTTTTCACATCTTCCTCTGTGGCTAGTGACTGTCATAGGAATATGAGTGAGAAAATAATAACAGAATAACAATATGTATAGTTGTGCTCAAAGAAACTTGGAAATATGGAAGGCATTTCTATGGAAAATTGCCAATACCTTATTTATTTTAAGATACTTTGGAAAATATAGAAAGTAATTTCAGACATAAGAATACAGTTGGAAATGGTTTCAAAAAAGACTTCTTGTAATTTTGAACCTTCTCTTTTAATGTGAGAATCTATATTAAGTATTCTCAAATGTGATCCACCACAGTTCAACTCTAAGCAATATTTCCCAATAATGGAGGTACATGCACTCTGCACTGTGAGGTCTTCCTCAGATCATTACTAACCTACACTTTGTCATCACATCGTGACTCTTGGGAGCTTAACACAGGCTGCCCAAGAGCCTGCTCCCTCTACACACTGACTGGCTGAGAACCATCCTGCTTGCATGATGGCCACATTGTTAGGCAGACTTTGTCTTTGGGCATTTGTCTGGAGGCTCCTTTATTGTTTTTCCTGGTTCCCTTCATTTTAAAATAAATACTAAAAACATTTGAGCGTTTTCTTTATCTTTGCCTCTCTTCTGGTATCCCATTCTTGATCTTTAGTCTAAACATGGGCAAGCACTCATGTGTTAATTCCTCCTAACCCAAGGATTGAAGTCTAGCAATGTTCACATTCAGATATAGCAATATTTCCTTATAATCTTACACTTAAAGAAGAAAACTGTAGTGGGTTGCAGAAATGACTCAATGGCTGCTCCTCCAGAGCACCTGGGTCTGATTCCCAGTATTTACATAGCACCTCATAACCAAATACAGGATCCAGCACCATCTCTGGTCTCTGTATGCACTGCATATGTGTGGTAAACAGACATACAAGCAGGCAAAGCCTCAACATACATATAATTAATAGATTAAAATTAAGTAAAAAATAAAATCTGTATATAAATTTGCATACTTACAATCTTATTTACCTGTGTTTTTTTTTTTTTTAGGTTCAAATTTCCTTTCCTTCCTCCTTTTTCTTAGTTTATTTTCAGAACTCTGTAATCACTGCATTGTGGGAGAAGGGCACTTGACTGGTAGCAGATGACATTACAGAGTCTGTGTGGGTAGAGCAAGTACAATTATCTAAATGCAATCTATCAAACAAATTTCACCTCAAATCTTTCATTTCCTGAATCAGTGGATTCTCTATGTGGACTCCAATCCCTGACCACTGAAATGTAGGCAGCAAATGCTAGGAAAGAGAATTGCAGTGCTTTTGTCCTGTTTATTTTCTCCCAGAGTTAATCACAAGGTCTTTAGTAAACAGGATAATGAAATGCCTCCAGGTCAGGAACTAATCTTTGCCATGAGGAAGGTGACACTCAGTGAGGACATGTGGGGAGGTCCTCCATGTGGTTCTGTGTACCCCTGATCATTCTTCAAGGGCAAATTGCTCCTTCTAGTTGTCTCTTCTCCCCACCAGGACCATGCTGCCTCATCTGGATTAATGTATTCTATCTGCTGAGTCTTAAGTAATCTCAGTTACAGACGCTGAGTCATCAAAGTCCCCTTGCTTCTTTAGAACTGTGTTTCCAGCCCCTCTATTCCCTCCATGCCTGGGACTTCATGTGAATTACAATTTACAGGTTAATTCTGTCTGAGACCAGAGCTGAGTGATAAAGCTTAAACAGTGAAACAACCCTTGGGAAAGAGTCCTGATCTCACCACAGGCGCACCCTTTGCTACTTCCTGTACCCTGCTCAGCTGCAGGTGCCGAGACACCCACTCTCCCTTGATTTCTGACTGCGTTCCCAAGTCACTCTTTTCCCTTCTGTTGCACTTGGGGGAACATCGCAGACTTACCTAGACTTTTCTCTCTGACTCACCTTGCTAGATGCATCTGTGACTCCACTGAGTAATCTGTTCACGCAATGTGCTGTTACATCTGTCACACACTCTCATCTTTTGGAGATGATGATGCCTGTAAATCAAAGCAGATACAGGAAGTTAAAAGTCACAGTGTATATGCATTACCATGCCAGATGAAACAATGTTTCTTTCTGCATCCTGATTTTCAGTATCTTTAATGTGTTTGGCACTTATTTGTATGCTTTGCTTAATGTCTCTGGTTTATTGAAAGTAGGATTCATCTATTTTTTTTTCAAGGAGACTTTATCTCAATAAAGTGAGACCATTCAAACAAGACACTGTTCCAGATAATTGGATTTCACAGAATGAGGTCTGCACAAAATGCTCTTTTAGTTGTTCTCTTGTTGAAGCATGTCTAAGATATATTTTCTTAGCTCAGTAAACAAAATGAAATAAATGGATTGACTCTTATTTGGGGATTGGGTTCCTGCCATGCTCTAAAGCATTGGATCATTAAGCCCAAATTTATTCATTCATACAGAATTTACTATGTTTTATGCCCTTAATGATGATTTTTAAAAGGCAATAGAGTACCAAGTAGCAAGCTGAAGACCCGTTAGACATGTTCCTTGATAAAAAAAAAAATTGGAGTTTTTAGAAAATGCTTTCTTTTCTCTGAAAGAGGTGGTCCACTCCATCAAGCTGTCAATCAAACACATCATTGAGCTCCCAAGAACAGAATTGTTTGTGCAATTTAAATAATTCTGCAATGTTATTGAAATTAGCATGTACAGCTAAGTAGACATTTCCACTATAGTCTTAATACATATTGATATTTTCAAATGTGCTTTAGTTTACTGTTATTATTAACAATATTTTCTTAATGCAAATGAAATTACATAAATGGGATATTTGTTTTCAAACTCTAACACAATTTTTAACCTGTAACCTGTATTGTTTTCAATAAAATTAAATAAATAAACCCCTTTACCTTACTGAATAAACTGCAAAAGCCTAGGGCAGAACTGTTGCAGTCAGTCATCCCTTCTGGTGTTCATGTCTCAGAAGTTTTTTCCTTATCAGTTCAAACCTAAGAGGTCAGAATTTGTTTCTAACAAATAGAAACAGAACAATAGTGGTATGAAGGCACTTCAAAGACCAGTTTCAGCCCTTGTCAGTAAGTCACTTTGATACAGTCACCTGGGATAAACTGCACCCAGACTTCTGACTTATGGAAGAGGAGATGACAAACATGTTTTAAACTGGTTAGTTTGGTAATAAATTCTTATGTATCAAAGGATAATTAATACTAATGATGACTTAGGTATAATACAAAATAATATTGACAGCAGTATATAATATTAATTATTCCAACAATATTATTAAAATATAAAATTATATAGTGATGTTAAATATAATTGTACTAATGATTAACATGAAAATTATATTTTAAAAAGTTGTTGGCTAGTTTATATGTAAATTATGACTCTAAGTGGTGCTATTTGTTCTTGACCATAACCTGTGAGTTGCTTCCATTAACTACATTTTACTGATGAAGAAGTAAACTGAAGCAAGGGGATGCATGAAAACAACAATTAAGTAAAATCCTACATTCTGAATGACTGTGGTGTAAAATTTCAAGGACAAAGGAAACAGTCTCCATTTGCCAGCATAATGAAATTTCTATGAACCTTGGCAACTCTTCTAACTGCAGGGTTTTATTTCTTCTATCACTAGGCAGGGTTGGAATTTGAACTGACTCCAGCTTAGGTCTCCACTGTAAAGTGCCTGAATATATGTATCAGTAGCTACATAGCAAGCACACAGTGGACATCTCTTAAGTGCATGGTTCAATGTGTGCTGCATATTGAATTCATCTGTTACAGGTGAGATGCTTGGTGTTGCTCCTACAGCTGGTGAGATGGACAATGCATGGAGGTTCATGATACATTATGTATCTGGCATATGCTAGGCCAAGGCTTGCATCTAGCTCATCTTTGCCTCCTTTAAATGATTGCCTCACACAGTCTAAGTCTAGGTCATGCTTATGACAGAAAGATATATGAAGGTAATTTGTCACCTCATGTTTTATTCCATTGCCATTATGGAAAGGACAAAGGCTGCAATTTCAGATCTTTTCAACTTACATGCGATGAAAACATCTTTGAAGTGTAGCCCCTCCTGCTACAACTTCTGAGGATGTAAATCAGAGTACCCTTTATGAAGACATATATATTTAAAATTAATATTTTATGAGCAAAGGTTTAGGTTTCATTACATTTTATTTATCTTGTGCTTGTGCGTGCCTGTGTATATATCTGTACATATGTGGGTACATGTGCCATGGTATATGTGTAGAGGCCACAGGAACACTTTCAGGAGTCAGTTCTCTCTTTCCACCATGTGGGGCCTGGAACTCAATCAGGTGATCAGACTGATTGGAAAGTATCTTTACCTGCTGAGGCATCTTGTTGATGCCAAAACAAAGGTTTAGAAGTAACCCAATTGCCTATCAGTAAGCAGTTGGTTAAGTAAATTATATCTTTCCTGATAGGAATACTAAAAAGCTAAGAGAATAACGAATAATCAAACAGGAAATCTCTTAATACTGTTTATTTATAGTGATCTTAAAGAAAATTTAAATATAAGAAGTTAAGAACAATAGTAGGTTTGGAGTACTAAATTGATGACGTTAAAATTAGACAACTTTAGTGGGATGTTTTTGAAATAATTATACAAACTCTTTGATAAATGTTTCCTTAAAAATGTGGAGCCTAATTCTATTCCCTTTGAATGTAGCAATCTGTACAGTTATCTGCTTATACCAAACATAAACATGTTAATTATCTAACATAAAAGACACTGAGATTTTGAATATCTCTAAGGATCAGAATGTGGTTGCTGTGCACAGGGCAAGATGTATAACTTCTTCATGTGTCCTCTGTTCCTAGTGGAGGTCGGACCATGTTAGAGATATTTTAGATGTAAATGTCACCTTTGATTGCCTTAAAGATTTAGATTTCCTTGTGTAGGTGATGGATACGGGTGACATTTCTTTATTATTATTATTGTTATTATTTACATCCCAACTACATTTTCCCCTCCTTTATCTCCTCCAAGTCCTTCTCCCCATTCTCCCTCTGTCCACTCAACCTCTGTTTCTCTCCAGAGAAGGGCAGGCCTCCAATGGATAGCAACAGAACATGGCATATCCAGTTGCAGAAAGACTACACACCTCCTCCCATATTAAGTCTGGACAAGGCAACCCAGTATGAGGGGAAAGGTCCCAAAATCCAGCAAAAGAGTCAGAGACTGTCTCTGCTCCCACTGTTATGAGTCCCACAAGAAGACCAAGTAATATAATTGCAACATGTATGCAGAGGACCTAGGGCAGTCTCTGGCAGGCTCCCTGGTTGTTGGTTCAGTCTCTGTGATCTCCTGCAAGCCCAGGTTAGTTGATTCTGAGGGTTTTCTTGTGTTGTCCTTGAGCACACCTTTCCCTCCTACTCCTACCATTCTTCCTCCTTGTCTTCAGCAGGATTCCTAGAGCTTAGCCTAATGTTTGGCTGTGGGTCTCTGCATTTCTTTCCTTCAGATGCTGGATGATACCTCTCTGATGACAATTGGGCTAGGCACTGTTCTATGAGTATAGCAAAGTATCACTAGGAATCATTTCATTGTCTATCTTACCAACCCCCCATTTGTGTTTGGTCTTATCCTTGTCCTCTGGGCTAGCCAGCCTCTAGGTCATTGCCTTCTATGTAACAGGTGGGTTCCCTCTTGTGTAATGGGTCTCATGCTGAGCCATTAATTGGTTGGTCACTCACACATTTTTTTTTCTTTTTTCTTTTTTGGTTTTTCAAGACAGAATTTCTCTGTGGCTTTGGAGGTCGTCCTGGAACTAGATCTTGTTGATCAGGCTCTGTACTCACAGAGATCCACCTGCCTCTGCCTCCAGAGTGCTGTGTTTAAAGGCATGCTCCACCACTGCTCTGCTCACTCTCACAATTTCTGTGCCACCTTTATGCCAGCACATCTTGGAGGTAGGACAAACTGTAGGTAGCTGGGTTAGTGTCTCAATCCCCCCACTGGAAGTCTTGCTTGATTACAGGAGATGGCCAGTTCAGGCTCAGTATCCCCCATGCTAGGAGTTGTAGCTAAGATCCCCTTCTTAAATTCCAGGGAGTTTTCACTGCACTAGCTTGGGGTGAAATTTCCTAAGAAGAGGAGTTGGTAGTAGAGAGTGTTCTGATTCAGTTTTGAGGTACATAGCAGGTTTTTATCTACTGAGGTAAGCTTTGCAGTTGAAGCCCCAGTTGATAACATTTCTTTATTTTAGTTAAAGTGAGGGAGCTGGTTTCAGGCAAGCCAAATCAAGTTTTGCAGCTCTCCTTGACTTGCACCTTCCCCTCCAAGGTCAATGTGGGTGCCCTGTGGCCAGGTCCCATGCTCACCAGTTAAACCCACTTCTCATCCTATAGTTGTTCTATGATAAGCAACACCTTCTCTTTCTGCAGAAGTCTTGTGACTTGTACAACTTCTGAGTGTTGAAACCACTTGCAGAGAACAGGGTGGGGGCCCAAGGAGGGTATGAAGTTACAGCTTGTTCCTGCTTAGTCATAAGAACAAGTGAGCACAGTGACCTTGGTCCCGTTCAAATACATACGTTCTAAGATGCTGATAGAACCATCTTGGATCAGGTTTTAAGCACACTGTAGCCTCACCTTTCCACCCATTCATATTCCTTTTCATTCTCTGTGATTTACAGCCTTATAGCACTGTCTAGGATACTCTGCTGAACAAATACTGATTTTTGCTGAATAGATAAAGCTTTCTTAGAAAGCACTTGTTTGTTAGCTCACATAACAACCATAAATTTCAAAATTAGTGTCACCTATTAGATATTGCAATTCCCTGGGGGCAGAACTTACCAACACACCTAGAGTTAAGACCAGACATTTAGAAAAATTCAAAAAGCTATTTCGAATGATAGAATAAAGAACTGGCTCTAAATTTGGACTATAGAAGAAAATCCAATAGCTAGTTTAGGATTAAACTACTCATTTGCTCATAATCCCACATTGACTACAATGGCTGGATTGTAAAATTTGCAAATGCACATTTTTTTTCCATTTTATCTACTGGCAGATCAAGTACCCAAGAGTCCTTATTGTTCCACATCTTACTCCCCACAGCTATTAATTAACTATGTAACATGACTTTACTTGCCCTTTGTCTTTATTCTCATGGTTTGCCAAACCAGGAGACTTTTGCCAAAGCCCATAACCTGATGGATTTTTCAAAATTCCAGGGAGACTTGAACTCTGCACCAGAAAACATTGGCAGTTAATTCACAAAGAGTTCTGAATCTCTCACTACAGCCATCCTCTTCTGGCTCTTTCCACCAATTCTAAACTGTTACCCAATCTTCGTCAGGTGTCCCTCATGTTCTTACCTTCATAGACTCTCAAGTTAAACTTCTAAATCTCAATACTTGCCAACTCTAATCTCCTTATTGGAGACTTGATTGCAGTTTGGTTAAAGTGGTGTGTTCCTTACCAATCAATGAACTCAGTAAACATAGCTTGTCCTTGCCATCAAAAAGTTAGGGTATTGTGTGAATGGAGATAATGTTTAATATCACAATAGCATCAGGTACTCAAAAATATGTACTTAAAATGAGTATAAGCTATGTGATCACATGTTATGGGACTTTCCAAGCACTACTAACTCAAATCATGATGAAATCTGGGAATACTGGTACATCACGCTGTAAGTATTAGCATGCTTCGGAAACTCCTTACCCAATATGTGCATATCTACTGTTTATTCCTGATTTTAAATTACTTTTCATAGCTTGAACAAATGAATGCAAGCCAGTGGCTCAGGAAAGAATAGCGAATGCTTACTGACTCCTCCTCTTCAAATGACAGAGAGTTTGCTTTTGATTTTCACAGTATATACCACTCTTTTCCAGGAAAAAAAAAAAGAAAACATGTTTTCTGGGGAATTTTCTAAACTCGAGTAACACTTTCTTTGTTTTTTTTTTTTTATTTTTTGAACCCACACCACAGAAGAAGCTATGCTATCTGATTTAAACAGTTCTGGCTTCCAATTGTAATCCAACCCATGAGTGCGCATAGCCAGCCAGAAAAACCCCAAATGGAATGCATTATTTAAAAGAGGGGAAAGAAATTAGGCTGAAAGCACTTTGTAATAAAGAATTTAAGTCTGGGAAAGTTCAGTGTCCACTAGACTATCAATATGTCAGACTCTTCCCTCAGAGGCCAGGTTCCTGGGGCCAAATTAGAATTGTCATATTAACTTAACATGTAGGAGCAAGCCCTTGCCATAATATCCCAAGGTGAAATACTTATACACGTCTGGTTTTGTCAAGTTTTTTGTTTGGGAGCTTTTTTTTTTTTTGGTTGATTTTAGAATTTACTTGGAAATGCACAAAGCTCCGGGAGTTTAAATCAGACATAATTTATACTTCTAGATTTTTTTCTCAATCCAACTCAAAATTGAAATGCAAAGTGATTCATATGAGCCATCTTATTTATTTATTTACTCTTTTCTCACAGGAACAAATGTTCCAGGAGTTATCAGGATGCTGAAAAATATCTTAACTATAAAGTTGGAGTCTGAGATATGGTGAGAGAGGACAACTTGGGTTGAGGGTTGATTACAGAGCTCCTGGAGATAGTATTCTTGGGCGGGGATTGGGTAACATCTTTCACTCTATCCCATGCTGCTAGTGTGAGATACTGATGGTGCTCTGTAATATCTTCTTTTGAACCTCTTCCAAAGAGTTGTACAAATTCCTAGGAGACAGCACCATGAAGTAAATCCAAGACACTGACGCTGCTTCCCAATCTCAGGGAATTCCCAACCTCCAGAGACTATTGATTCTAGACCTAAGGAAAATTTCAGAATTAAGCAGTCCTGCCTGTGCTTGTCCAGACAGTAAAGTTTTGACAATAAATCCCTGACTTGTTCTGAACTCAGCACACTTTTTGACTACTCTTCTTTCCTTATTTTTAGATTGCTTTTCTAAGTTGTCACAGCCAAATGTCCTCTTTTATTTCTAGTCCTTTGTCTGTCTGTGTCATTGAAAAATTAAACTACAATCTCTCTTGTCAAGATTTCTTTTTCTTCTTCTTTCTGCTCAACTCTTTGCTTTGCTCTTTTTCTTCAAAGAAAACAATTCCCTATTTGACATTTAATAGTACAAAAGACCAACATGGGATGAACCTAGTTTATTTCAAATCTGCAGAGTGACAATGTACAAGAGTCATTTGCAAATAAAATTTATGGTTTGTTGTTTCAGGTTAGTTAAGCAACCTGTTGAAGATTTTGTAGAGGTTGGTGTAACAAATATGACAAGCCTGTGTATCTATAACCCCTAACAATGATACTGAACTGCAGGCTTAAAGGCCACTTCTGTCACTCAGACACTGCACAAAATATGGGAGATTGAATTCATATATTGAAAACATTTCCCATGACTTATTGATACATCTATATCCTAGAAAAAAACACAGAGAAGAAGAAAAAGCATTTGGTAAACTTCACAGCTACAAACAAAATAAACCTACAGACCACAGCCACAAAATAAAACATTAGTAAAGTATTTGCTGGTTTTGAGTGGGCTGTTCTGTGGAAAGAATTAAGCAGCCACAATATGTCCTATGGCATTCTCCCAACTATTATCATCTAAAAGTCTCTAAAATTTACAGGAGCTAGACATGCAGAGAGGAAAATCCCAAACTGAATTTTGCAGTCCTGTTAAGAACAATATTCATAGGGATAGAGAGATGGCTCAGAGGTTAAGAGTACTGGCTGTTCTTCCAGAGGACCTGGGTTCAAATCCCAGCATCCACATGGCAGCTTACAAATGTCTATAACTCCAGTTCCATGGGATCTATGGCCCTCACACAAATATACATATAGACAAAACATGAACACACATAAAATAAACATGTTTTTAAAAAGAAAAATATTCACCCAAATAAATTAACCCACTCTGTCAATAGTTTGAAGAACAAAAGGCTATATGTTGCCTTGAGAAGTTGAGATTTCAAACAGAATTGACCAACACTGCTCCTAGCATGTATACTTAAGCATGGTAACTGTCATAATGGAGAGTCATTCTCAAAAGCAGCTTTAGTTAGTTTTGAGTTACAGCAAACTTACATATTTGAAACGAGAGAGTAAGAAAGGCAAAAATAAATCACAGTTTCCATGGGGCATATGCATAATCTGTCCTTGCTCTTTTTTTGGAAGAAATAAAGAATGGAGGAAAGAGAAAGAAAGAGGAGGGAGAAAAGACTAGATGTCAAAGATACTGGGTAATACAAGAGTTTATGGATCAAGCATTGGGGGAATGCAGATTCAAGTTTGGATTATACAAATGGCTCTTTGAAACACGGCAGACAATGGTCTTAGGCTTTAAATTAATTTATAACTGGAAAAATGTGAATGTGTGTGGTAGATCTTACAAGATGTAGCTAAAATGACAAATTCAAAGGAAATGCAGGTGGAATTAGAATTAGATAAACAGGTTTCATGTTTTATAAGGATCAGATTATTGTTAGTTGCATGATATTTCAGGGAGGTTGAAAGATGGGAAGAGAATTTTTCAATGCTTTGTGAACTTCTTCCTTCTTTATCCCCTCCCTCTTCCTCCTTTTTTACATTTGTTTTCTTTCTCCCTCCCTCCCTCCCTGCCTCCCTCCCTGCCTCCCTCCCTGCCTCCCTCCCTCCCTCCCTGCCTCCCTCCCTGCCTCCCTCCCTCCCTCCCTCCCTCCCTCCCTCCTTCCCTTCCTTCTTTCCTTCTCTTTTATGTATTCTTTATATATAACCTAGCCTAGCTTCAAATTTGTGATTCTCCCACTTGCCTTGTGAGTGCTAAGATGGTAGGCATATGCTATCTATTCTGCTTTGTTTCTGGAATCTTCATGCTTGAAACTTCATCTTTCCATAAAAATTGTCCTTAGAAATACTCCACTTGGTATTCTAGCCATGTCATTAATAGGTTGTGACCTGAAGTCAAATCATATAACATCCTGGGTCCTTTTCAACCACCACAGTATTGTGCCCCCATGTTTGGTCCCTTGGCACTTTTTGGGTAGGACAATTGGTGTCTCACTGAAACAGACCAGAATCACATCACCCAAGGGCTCTGTAAGTCCAGCATCAACTCAGACTATAAGCTAGACTCTAGGCTTGGTCTCAAAGAACAGAAAGAACAGTTTAAGTTAAGCAGGGGACAAAGTGTTCCACCAATGAACTTCTGTTTTAAGCAACCCTTCTGGATTTAGAACCTGTTTCTCAAAAATGACTGAAAACTCAACAGATCTTTTGCTCAGGTAGATTATAGCTGTCAATCTATCTTACAGAAATTAAATGTGTCTAAACTTTAAATGTACTTATTAATTGAAAAAATCATAAATTCATTGCATACATTATGTTAAAACAAATATATTGTTAAAATCAAGAAAATACAAACTGAGAATCTAGTAAAGATATAGAGGACATTTACTCATGTTTCTTTTCTGTCTGGCTCCATAAATATCATAGATTCAGTAAATGACTACATTTCTTTCTGGTGATACCACTGGCTGCCAGTGAAAAACCTGACTATAACTTACCAAAAAATGAGAATGCAAAGATAAAAAAAGCTTTTTAGTACTATCACAAGATACTTTGGGACATTTTTGAGCGTCTAAAGGAGTTTGACACCTCACTTTGTATCTGCTAGTTGTTGTGTATAGTGAAGCAGTCAGCATAAATAATAAAATTCCCCCCCCCATAACATGGTATAGTTACACTGACTTTGAAAGGAAGCTCTAGGGATTCTTTTGCTGACTGAAACTATAGAATATTAATAAATAACAGTAATAAATTAATAATTACTATAAAGACTCCTTTATAGCAGGAACTAAGAGCTTTACTGTGCCATCTCATTTAATACTTAGTGTAATGTGCAGTTGTGCTGGTGGAGTTACTCAAAGAGCCAACATGCAGCCTTGGACAGTGAAGGACCCTTGTCTAAGCATGTGAGAATTTGGGGCCTAGCTTTCCAGCTTAGGCCCTGACTG
Source organism: Cricetulus griseus (assembly GCF_003668045.3). Lineage (NCBI taxonomy): Eukaryota > Metazoa > Chordata > Mammalia > Rodentia > Cricetidae > Cricetulus > Cricetulus griseus. The sequence continues at coordinate 134,115,887 of NC_048595.1, read as the reverse complement.
TAGATCACAGAACATCCTAATCCATATCCTGGTTATCTGTTCAGATGAAGCCATTTAGCACTGTATTGATGGTCTTATATATTACCACAAAATTCTAGGATAATGGCCATCCTCTTTTTCTACTGGTCAGTGATGGGCATGTAAGGTTGCATAGTGGCTACTGGCAGGATGGACTCTGCCTTGCTGCTTCTATGCTTCACCACTTGTCTCTAGTGTGGGAAATGTATAATTTATGATTATTTAAGGTAGTCAAGAGCAAGAAGACAGCAGTAACATGGTGCTTACTTTTAATTTTACTCTAAAAATAGTAATAAAGTAACTAATGCATAGATTACCATCCACTCAGGACGTGGGGAGGAATTGAAGAGAGTGAAGGTTGTTCTTAAAGAGAGATGTTGCACTCATTACATAGATGGAATCCAAGAACCAGTGTGATAAATATAGGTAGTGCTGTATATATAGTTTTATATAATATATATATATATATATATATATATATATATATATAATTTCTTTAAACAACAGAACAAATATTAGAAAGAACAAGTTTCTTTTTGTTGTTTTGTTTTTCTGAGACAGGGTCTCACTATGTAGTTCCTGTTGTTCTAGAACTCACTATGTAGACCAGGCTTGCCTTGAACTCACAGAGATCTGCTTGCCTTTGCCTCCTGAGAGCTAGGATTAGATGTGTTCACCACTATGCTTGGTGTCATATAGAAGAAAATTCTGACATTCATTTCCCTTGACCATTAGTCTTTTTATTTTAAACCAACAATATCATAGGATAGGTTCAAAGTGAATTTTCTATATCTTAAATCTAGTTAAAATGACTTGAAATATGAGTTTTTATCCACCATCTTGAGTGATGAGTTTCAGGAAGTGGATATTATACCAGTAAAAACATGATGCCATCATAGCCATGAAAAATGATGAGTTAGAACTGAATTTGTTTCTAAGATGTTCCACTGAAGTTGCTATTTTGGGTGCATACTTAGGAGTACTATATAGAGGAATAGAGGATTATAATCCATTAACTAAGTATTTATTCTCTCTGGGTGTTTCAGTTAAGAGTGAACTGCATATGCAATGGATGTCCCAAAGGATTTTGTTAGAGCTGAAAACTCCTGTGGACTTTTGACACCATAGAAACCATAATGGCACAATTATTATTACTAATATTTGCTATTATTGCTAATTATTACACAATAATTATTGATAATATTAGTAATTGTTGATAAATGATTTACTCATGGGGTTTGTTATGAGGCTGATCTTAACATATGTACTGTGCTAACAGCCTAGTTAAAGTGTAGAACACACAATTACTTATACTCCATAATACTTATAATGACAATAAATGATGACACTAGCTTGCATGTTTATTCTATCTGAACTTATTTTAGAGAATATTCATTCATTTTATTTCTAAAATGTGTCTACTGTAAAACAACATGCTTCATGATGCCAGCAGCAACTTCATGTACCTCATGTTTTTATCATATCAAAACCATACAGTGATGTACCTGTATTGCCGAGTTTGTATAACTATATTCATATTTACACATCAATGAAATAATTGCCTTCTAATGCACCTCAGAATATATGCAAGTTGTCAATAATATACATATTCAACCATATCTGTCTATAGAAGAGTTTGATTCTGTTTTAAGTGTTTGGAAGAATCTGCTCTTCTAGATAAAATAATATCCATTTTTACTCTGAAGCTCCAGACTTTTCCAATATAATATTTTATGATCACCATCTTTTCTAAGGATATTGTTTTTAAGTGTGATAATTGCCTGTTACTGCATTTCTCATCTTCTGCTTCCTTGGTGAGAACTGAATTTCTTATAGAAAATATCCTTCTAGAATATTCAGTCCTAAGTCTCAGAGGCAAGCACATTATTTATTATCCAGTCACCTGGAATAGTCTATCAATTTAATCATGTAAACTCAGTTCAGTTTAGCAAGAAGATCAAAATTCTCCTCTCTTTGTACTTGGACAATGTTGGACTGCAGCTACTCGCAGATGCCTTAGCATATATACCCTGACTTTGAAACCAAAAGAGTGGAATTACACCCCAACAAAGTGATATAATCACTATGCAGCTTCTTTTTTGTTCATTGTTACAAAAGAACAACTGTGTTCTCAAACCTGGTTTCATGTGGCCAAAAACTGATGAATGTTAGGTTCTTACAAAGAAAGTCTGTTCTTTTTGGAGGTCTCCAGCTTTCTTCCCAACACTAATCATCCTGTAATTCTGAACATATCCAGCACATAAAAACCTTTAAACTGAACTGCTGTCTCATGGAGGAAAACACGTGTTATCATTCATATGAATAGTGACTTTAAACTGTTACATTCCTCTTTAAAGATAAAGAAAGGTTAAGGGAAATACACTGCAAAACAAATCTGAGTTTACAAAAAAAGTGATAAAGAAGAGAAAAATGAAGAATAGGGTTTTTTTTTTGGTTTTTTGTTTCTCTCTCTCCCTCCCTCTCTCTCTCTCTCTCTCTCTCTCTCTCTCTCTCTCTCTCTCTGTGTGTGTGTGTGTGTGTGTGTGTGTGTTTTCAGGTGCTCAGTGCTCCATTAAGCAGAATTCTCAGCATGCACAAGTAAGAATAGTGATTTTTGTCTTTATCCAATGACAATCACGGGCTACCAAAGCAGGATACTGACAGACACTTTGTAACTCAGGCTCTGATGACTTTGGCTTAAAACTTCTGATTTATAATCCAATTTTCCCAACAATATTCATGCAAAGTAAGAATCTCATCTGCGATTTCTCAGTGTTATCATAGGAAATGATGGAAAGAACAAAAGGAACAAGGTAGGCAGATGGGTTTGATGAGTGGGAGGCAACTGCATAGAACTCTTGGATACAGGCAACCCATTTAGACTCAGCTGAGACGTGGCAATGATCTCCAGAGTACAAAATACAGAGAAGCACCGGGTGCTAGCAGAAGAGGTAGGAAGCAAGCTGTGACAATAGCATAGTCTCAGGGAGGGGTGTGCTGTGATTTTCATTCTAATTAAGCATATTTTCTCTCTTAATAAAGTAAGAGCCCAAATGCACGGTTATTTCCACAGTTGAGAATTTTTAGGAGACCTGGAGTAAATGAGGGCCTCTGAGTCATTTATAATCAAAACAAAGACACCCCATTAAGAAGATGCTTATTTTCTCTAGTGGGGTTCCACTTCTTTGTCAATATTTGTTGTTCTACTCAGCTAATCATATGAATGTAGTACATTGAAATAAGTATATTTGTCTGTTCTTATCAATTAATTGATGATTTCCCTAAAGATACACAGAAGTGTCTCACATTCCCACTAAACATAGTAGTGATACCCATTAGCCTACCCACTGAATAGTATAATTATTTGTTCTTTCTTTCTTTAGTTTATGAGCACCTTGAGGGTATGCACTCTTTCATTATTAGGACTAATACTTATTATTGAATACTACTAATGTAGAATATTGTCTGTGACAGATAAGTTATTAAATTTAAAACTTGCAAAATTTGATTAAGATGGTATTATAAATATTTGCATTTAAAATTTGTTACATTTGTGTGTGTGTGTGTGTGTGTGTGTGTGTGTGTGTGTGTGTGTGTGTGTACATGCCTCAGAGCATTTGTGAAGGTCAGAGGACAACTAGTGGGGGTGAGTAATCTTTTTCCACCATGTGAGTCACAGGACTTGTCACAAGGCTTGGCAGTAAGCTTTTGCCCACTGAGCCATGTTGCTAGCCTGGACAGTGTCACTTTAAAGAGTAATAAATTTGTAGTCAGAAACTCTAATTTACATGACGGCAAAAAGTAATCTGGGCAGCAATGGACACATAACGTGCATCCTATCTATTCAAGTAATATTGTGGTTAATAACTATAAGGTTCTATCTTTGTTGTTTACAAGCAAGAATATTTATCAAAGAGTCAATGTTTATTATATACTGAAAGTGTACCTTTTTGTGATTTTATTTTTTAAATCATATAAGCTAAATACTCATATTGTTCCTGTTTGATAGGTGAGAAAACAAGCAGATAAACGTTAAGTGACTAACTCAGTTTTACATAATAAAAACTTAAGTTCTCAGAGCCCTGACTGCCTGGCTCCAGATGGTGAGCTTCTGTTGTACCTCTAGGATGAGAGCATATAGTGATTAGGTATTTACTGAACTCCCCCCCTTGTAACTGAACCCATGTGGTTCACTGGTCTTCAGTTATCCCACTTTGTCTCACTGAATCCAAACAAGAACAAATCTTCCATCTTCATTGATAAATATGGCTCAGCTGGAGCTGAGATATGAGCACCATGTAGCTGAATTTCCTGGTGAATCAGTAAAAACTGGAAATGAATAAGATTTTCATAGCATGATAAAAAAAAAAAAAAAGGATAGCTAACAGGAATACCACCCCCCCAACCTCAAGCTTGGCTCAACAAATGAGTCTTACTACAAGATAAGATAGCTCATACTTGTAATCACAGAGCCTGGGGGATCACCACAGATTCAAGGCCAGGCTAGTGTACAGTGTGAGACCGTTAAAGAAAGAAAAAATGTTGTTTTTTGTGCTCATGATTAAAAATTATCTTCAAGAAAAAAGTGTCTTCTTTCTTCTATATTATCGGGCTTAGGGGCAGTCGAGTGCTGGGGTAGCTTTCTGAAAGTATTTGCAACTCAACTCTCCATTTTCTTCATCATTCCAAACCAATGCTTCCAGGCTTTCCTGGATCTTAATTCAGATATTCTGTTATTGTACAATACTGTTTTTCTAAAGGCAGTTTGTTATTTATATTAATTCTAATTCATTTATTAACTCATTTGTTCATTCATTCTTTCATTCCATATGCTCTCTTGGTAAATAATGACAACGGCCATAACTAGTCTGAGGGACACTGAGTGCCATCAGTCTGTTTTATATATAAAACTTGAGATGTTTATATATATTTTGTGCTAAAAATGCAAGGCATGTTTTGTTTATATTTCAACAGAGAGGAGAAAACATTCTTTATCTCCACAGCACATACATTGGACCACTGTTTGCCCAGGAAAAGAACAGCAGATCAGTACTAAAAGGAAGGGACCACAGGGAAGGAAAGTGTAAGGCAGATAGAAAGGAAAGATGTAAGAGGTAAGGTAGGAACTCTGTCTAGGTAGGAACCTTAGAAGAAGAATTATCCCATTTGACTAGAGTGTAAAACCATCTGAAGAGAAGTGGAACACAGGAGGCCACTGTAGCAGTTAGCTTAAGCCAGAGAGAGGACTGTCTTAGTGAAAGATTAGGTTGATTTTTAATTTAGAAGAGAGTGGGGGACTAGCAATGAGAGTCTTTGAACAGGGTGATAGATGACTGAAACTTTGATTTGGAATTAGTAACTTACTCATTGAGAAGATTATTCTGTTTTGTGGATGATGCATCCCAAGCACCCAGTGCCATGGAAGCACACAGCAAGCACTCACTGGTGTTCACCAAATGCTATAAATAAAGCTTTATTAGAACGCAACACCCATGATCATTACTTATATATGATCTAGAACTGTATTCATTCAACGGTTTCGGAATCCAGCATTTGTAGCATGGACTGGCCTGCAAATCAGAAAGTATTTACTTATTATCTGGTTCTTAAAGTGCGCTGATTTCCAGCAAAGAGTAAACTCTATTATAAGGCACAGCTTATAAACGTTAAAATGTCTGCCATGTTTGAGTTACTACAAATCTGAAACGTTTCTACTTTTTTTTTTATTTTTTCCAACTTTTTATATTTGAATTAGGAACAGGATTGTTTTACATGACAATCCCATTTCCCTTCTCCCACCCGTCCTCCCCTACTCGTCCCCCCCACTAAAACCTTACCTGTCACATATCTTCTCTGCTCCCCCTGGGTGGTGAGGCCTTCCATAGGGTGTCATCAGAGTCTTTCCTTTCCTTTCGGGTAGGGCCTAGGCCCACCCCAGTTTGTCTTGGCTCAGGGAGTATTCCTCTATATGGACTGGGCTCCCAAAGTCCACACCTATGCTAGGGATAAATACTGGGTTTCTACAGGAGGTCCCGTAGATTTCCGAGGTTTCCTCACAGAAACCCATGTTCCTTGGGTCTGGATCAGTCCCATGCTGGTGTTCCAGCTGTCTGCATCTGGGTTCCAGTTCAGATCAGTGATTAGTTATGGGTGTCTGCTTCTACTTCCACCAGCTGCTGGATGAGGGCATATAAGTCTGTCATCAATCTCATAGTCAGGGGAGGGCATTTGAGGTAGACTCTCATTCGTTGCTGAGATAGTTAGCTGGTGTCATCTTTGTAGATCTCCAGACATTTCCCTAGTGCCTGATTTCTCTGTAAACCAAATGTGTCTCCCTCTATTATATCTCCATTCTTGTTATCGTGTATTCTTCCCCTGACCCATATTTTCTGCTCCCTCATGTCCTTGGCATCCCTCTTCCTCTCTCCTCATTCTCCTAGCTCCTTCCCCCTCTTCCTGTGCTCCCAATTTGCTCAGCAGATCTTGAGCCTCTCCCCTTCTCCAGGGGACCATGTATATCTCTCTTAGGGACCTCCATGTTTATTAACTTCATTGGCAGTGTGGATTGTAGGCTGGTAATCCTTACTTTATGTCTAAAATCCGCATATGAGTGAGTACATACCATATTTGTCTTTTTGAAATTGGGTTATCTTGTTCAGAATGGTTTCTTCTAGATCCATCCATTTTCCTGCAAATTTCAAGATTCCATTGTTTTTTTCTGCTGAGTAGTACTCCAATGTGTAAATGTCCCACATTTTCTCTATCCATTCTTCCATTGAGGGGCATCTAGGCTGCTTCCAATTTCTGGCTATTACAAATAGTACTGCTGTGAACATCATTGAACATATGTCCTTGTTGTATGAATGTGCTTCTTTTGGGTATATGCCTAAGAGTGGAATTGCTGAATCTTGTGGTAGACTCATTCCCATTTTCTTGAGGAGACTCAAAATTCTTATCGTACAGGTCTTTCACATTTTTGGTTAGTGTTACCCCAAGGTATTTTATGTTGTTTGTGGCAATTGTAAAGGGTGATGTTTCTCTGATTTTTTTCTCCACCAATGTATCATTGGTGTATAGTAGGGTTATGGATATTTTTGAGTTAATCTTGTATCCTGCCACTTTGCTGAAGGTGTTTATCAGCTGTAGGAGTTCCCTGGTAGTTTTTCAGGTCACTAATGTAGACTATCATATCGTCTGCAAATAGTGAGAGTTTGACTTCTTCCTTTCCGATTTGTATTCCCGTGATCTCCTCTTGTTGTCTTATTGCTCTATCTAGAACTTCAAGGACAATATTGAAGCGGTATGGAGAGAGTGGACAGTCCCTGATTTTAGATGAATTGCATTGAGTTTCTCTCCATTTAATTTGATGTTGGCTGTCGGCTTACTATATATTGCTTTTATTATGTTGAGGTATGTTCCTGTTATCCCTGATTTCTCCAAGACCTTTATCATGAAGGAACGTTGGATTTTGTCAAAAGCTTTTTCGGTATCTAGTGAGATGATCATGTGTTTTTGTTTTTTTTTTCTCAGTCTGTTTATATGGTGGATTTTCGTATGTTGAACCATCCTTGCATCCCTGGGGTGAAGCCTACTTGATCATGGTGGATGATTTCTCTGATATGATCTTGTATTCCATTTGCTAGGATTTTATTGAAAAATTTTGCATCAATGTTCATGAGGGATATTGGTCTGTATTTCTCTTTCTTAGTTGTGTCTTTGTGTGACTTGAATATCAAGGTTATTGTAGCCTCATAAAAAGAGTTTGGCAATGTCCCTTCGCTTCTATTTTGTGGAACAATTTAAGGAGTATTGGTATTAGCACTTCTTTAAATTTCTGGTAGAATTCTGCAGTGAATCATTCTGGCCCTGCACTTTTTTTGGTTGGGAGACTTTTGATGACTGCTTCGATTTCCTTAGAGGTTATAGGTCTATATAAGTTGCTTATCTGTTCTTGATTCAATTTTGGTAAGTGATAACCATCCAGAAAATTGTCCATTTCCTTCAAATTTTCCAATTTTGTGGAGTACAGGATTTCAAAGTATGACCTGAAGATTCTCTGGATTTCTTCAGTGTCTGTTGTTATGTCCCCCTTTTCATTTCTGATTTTGTTAATTTGCATGATCTCTCTCTGCCTTTTGGTTAATTTGGATAACGGTTTGTCTATCTTGTTGATTTTCTCAAAGAACCAACTCTTTGTTATATTGATTCTTTGAATTGTTTTCTTTGTTTCATCTTTATTCATTTCTGCCCTCAGTTTGATTATTTCCTGGTGTCTGCTCCTCCATGGTGAATTTGCTTCCATTTTTTCTAGAGCTTTCAGCTGTGATGTCAGATCTCTGGTGTGGCTATTCTCTAGTTTCTTCGTGTGAGCACTTAGAGCTATGAACTTTCCTCTTAGTACTGCTTTCAAAGTGTCCCATAAGTTTGGGTATGTTGTGTCAACATTTTCATTGAATTCTAGTAAGTCTTTAATTTCTTTCTTTATTTCTTCCTTGACCCAGCAATTTTGCAAATGCATGTTGTTCAATTTCCATGAGCTGGTAGGTTTTTTGCACTTTGATTTGTTTTTTATTTCTATCTTTAAAGCATGGTGGTCTGATAAGACACAGGGGATTATTCCAATTTTTTTGTACCTGTTAAGGTTTGCTATGTTGCCAAGAATGTGGTCTATTTTTGAGAAGGTTCCATGTGATGCTGAAAAGAAGGTATATTCTTTTGTGTTTGGATAGAAAATTCTATAAATTTCTGTTAATCCCAATTGGGTCATAACTTCTGTTAGTTCCTTTGTCTCTTTGTTAAGTTTCTGTCTGGTGGTCCTGTCCAGGGGTCAGAAGGGGGTGTTGAAGTCTCCCACTGTAACTGTGTGAGGCCTTATTTGTGATTTGAGTTTTAATAATGTTTCTTTTACGAATGTTGGGGCCTTTGTATTGGGGGCATAGATGTTTAGAATTGAGACTTCTTCCTGATGGATTTTTCCTGTGATGAATATGAAATGACCTTCTTCATCTCTTTTGATTGATTTTAGTTTGACGTCTATCTTGTTAGATACAAGGATAGCTATCCCGGCTCATTTCTTGGGTCCATTTGATTGGAGTATCTTATCCCAACCCTTTACTCTGAGGTAATGTCTGTCTTTGAATTTGAGGTGTGTTTCTTGTATGCAGCAGAAGGATGGATTCTGTCTTCATATCCAATGTGTTAACTTGTGTCTTTTTATAGGCGAGTTAAGACCATTAATATTGAGGGAAATTAAGTTCTATTCAGTGTTTATTCTTGTTTGTTTTTGGTTTGTTGTTGGTACTGGTATTGTATGTGGATTTACCCTGCCTTTTATTTTGTGTTTTTGTAGAGTGGGATTATCTATTGCTTATGTTTATGCGAGTGTAGTTAATTTTCTTAGGTTGGAGATTTCCTTCCAGTACTTTCTGTAGGCCTGGATTAGTGGTTACATATTGTTTAAATCTGGTTTTGTCGTGGAATATCTTGTTTTCTCCATTTATAGTGATTGAAAGCTTTGCTGGGTATAGTAGTCTGGGCTGGCATCCATGTTCTCTCAGAGTTGGTAGAATATCTATCCAGGTCCTTCTAGCTTTCAGAGTTTCCATGGAGAAGTCTGGTGTAATTCTGATAGGTTTGCCTTTATATGTTACTTGGCCTTTTTTCCTTGCTGCTCTTAATATTTTTTTCTTTATTCTGTATGTTTGGTGTTTTAATTATTATGTGACATGGGGATTTTCTTTAGTGGTCCACTCTATTTGGCGTCCTGTAGGCTTCATGTACTTTCATTGGCATGTCTTTCTTTAGGTTGGGAAAGTTTTCTTCTATGATTTTGTTGAATACGTTTTCTACAACTTTGAGTTGGGTTTCTTCACCTTCTTCTATACCTATTATCCTTAGGTTTGTCTTTTCACGGTGTCCCAAATTTCCTGAATATTTTGTGTTATGGATTTGTTAGACTTCAGATTTTCTTTGCTTGATGAGTTTATTTCCTCTAGTTTGTCTTCAGCGTCTGAGATTCTGTCTTCCATCTCTTGTATTCTATTGGTTATGCTTGCATCTGTGGTTCCTGATTGTTTACTAAGCTTTTCCACTTCAAGCATTCCCTCAGTTTGTGTTTTCTTTATTGTCTCTAATTCAGTTTTCAGGTCCTGAACTGTTTCCTTCAGCTGTTTAATTGTATTTTCTTGGCTTTTTTGGCTTTCCTTGATTTCTTGCATCCTTTGGTTTGTCTTTTCTTACATTTCTCTGAAGAATTTTTTTTATTTCCTCTTTTAGGTTCTCTATCATCTGCATGAAGTTGTTTTTAAGGTTGCTCTCTTCTGCTTCTGTTGGGATGTTCATGTCTTGCAGGTGTAGAGTCCCTAGACTCTGGTGGTGTCATATTGGTTTTGCTGTTGTTGGATGTGTTCTTATATTGTCATCTTCCCATCTCTTGTTCCAGTGGGTACAGTTGGTGTCACTTCCTTTCCTGGTGTGTATGGGTCCGGTGTTCTCTTCATGTGTGTGCAATTGACTTTGATACTCTAATGGCTTTCAAGTTGGGTGCAGGGAGGTCTGAGGCACTTGCTCTCCAGCTGGGTGAGAGCAGCACTGGCTCAGAGATGTCAGCAGACACTGGGTTGTTTGGTCCTGAGGGGTTGAGTCGTCCTGTCGAAGATCCCTGGGCAGGGTTTGCCAGGGTGGGCAGATGGAAGTTGGGCCCAAGTCAAGGGCTGAAGCAGTTCCCCTCTGCACTCTCTGCACTCTGTGGGGGCCGGAATAGCCCAGCGAACTCAGCAGAGTCAGGATCCCATGGGCCTCAGGGACCGATTCCCGTTTCTACTTTTTGTTAATCAAAATTTCAATGTTTCCCAATGTGGGTTGACCCCAAATTCTGCTTTTAGTCCAAAGCTCTCCCTGGGCTATTCTCTGCCAATCATTGTACAATATTCTGTTACATACAGGATTCACTATTTGTTTAAAGACTGACAGGGTTTTATACATAAAGTTTCCTGTTCCTTGTCACTTTTCTCTCCTTTCCAGTATTCAGCTCCAGTAGCTTATAGTATAGTGCTCTCCTCCAATCTGATGCTTGATGAATACACTTTACATATTAGTACCCAGCCTAGAACACCAAAAAATTTTAATAAACAACAGCTATGCCATGAACATGCAATACACATTGGCAGTTCTTGCATCCAAACAACCAATAGCATGCAACTATTTGCTAACTGGAAAGCATACAAGGCCCATACAGAGCCACAGAATGCTCTCAGATTGTTAAAAGTCCATAACCTAACTGCACCACCACAGAAAAATAGAAAAATGTAATGCAGCAAAGGCAAAAAGCTGATAGCCATATTTTAAAATTTCATGCATTGTGGATGAAAATGAAATTGAAAAGAATGGATAAATATATCAAATGATACTATATTCATGGAAATTAATTCAACATTCTAAGAGGAAAAAAATAATTATACCTCTTGGGTTTAGAGTTTCAAATTCTAAAGTTAAGCCAGAACCTTTTTCCATCTGCTAATGTTTATTCTTCTCTCAGTAAGCTAGTTTAGATGTTTTCTGTTGCTATTGATTTAATTATTTGCTAATTAATTTTTTCATTATTTTCCTCCTAAGGCACATTGTGCATATAATTCATAAGAACTATAGGAAAAGTAATGGGAGAAATAGGGTTTATTTTTGCTGAATAAATGCCCAAAGACATCTAGTGGATTCTAGTTATTCCTAAATGGCTCCATAAGAATTCATCAGAGCCAGCAGTCACTCACCTGCCTCCTAAGTCAGCCAGTCTCATGTAGGATGAAGAACTTCCCCAAGGAGATTTTGGCATCATTTCAATTATGTTTTTGCTCTCTGTTTCATGGGGCATAGACATGCTGACTTTGGTTGCTATTAAAATAGGAATTAACTTTGGAACAGAAACTTTAGTCTGAGTGCACAGCCCATCAACTGAGAGAAAATGACATAAACTCTTTGAAGACAAAAATAGATCTCGTTTATACTCACATGTCTCATCCCATCCTTTCATGACATTGAGCATAAAAAATGCCCTTCCTATGTAATTGCTGTAAGTGTCATTTTAATATGTTCATTATAGAAGCAAGATATGACCAGAATAACTTTTGGTACCTTTGCAATTGTTTTAAATTTGAAGCTAAGTGGGCTCCATTAGTCAGTTCAGCCAAAAGACATCCAATGTTCAAAAATTCCATTAAAGGAGGAGGACTTAAATAATAGCTGCATGATTTAAAAATGTTGGGCAACCTTCATACTCAACAGAAATGCTAAACCACCTATTAATGTAATCATTCTCTTTGATTTCACCCACACTCATTTTGAATATTGCTATGGAAACCAGGGAAACTGCCCTTAGTAAAAACTAGTGGAGTTTTTAAAAAAATATACTTTAAAACCACTTGCAAACAATAGTCTTCAAATCAAAAGTTCTAGAAACATTTTCTCTCTCTTAGAAGCCTAAATGTAGGAAATAACATTCAACTACCTAGTAAGAAGGTAGTTTCTTTTGAGTACATCTACAATGCATGTTTCTTTAGATGGGGATACATCTGAATAGGCATGCTTATTTCCTGTCTGACTTTCTGATTATTCTCAAATTGGATGGGGAAAATGAGAACAGACAAGAATACAAGACAAGGGTCATCTGAGTTCAAGTTCTTCCAAACCATACAAACAGGAAGTTCCGGTAATCCCATGAGAAACTAGTTGTTTTTGTTGAAGTAACAGCATTTATGAATCAACTTTATGCTGATTAATTTTCTTCTTTGAGTAGCTGAAACGGTCTGTGTGAGAGAGAGGTGAATAGCCCATAGAGCTTTAAAAAGCACTGGCTGGGCAGGGAAAGATGCTGGCTATCAGGTTCCTGGAAGAGCCTCTTTCAAGCATTTCATATGGATATAAGATAAACATTCATAATGTTTATCAAATGATGAATAGAAAAGAAGACACTCAATATGAACTCATGACAGAAAGTCAACTTTTAGCAAAGGAAATCACTTCACTGATAAAGCTCACAGTTCAGTTAATACCTGGGAAGGATTTTAGACCTATAAACAAACTAGGACTAAATGCATGTGCTGTTGTCTTAGTATAATCTGATGGTATTTTGACTTTAGAAATGTTCTGTGGGAAATTGAAAGTAAACATACATCTCCTGAAATTATATTTCAGTGGTCTCAGGCAAAACACAGTATGTCTTCCTTTAGTTTGCTTACTCAGGGCTAAGGATTCAATTCTAGTGTCTTAAGGCTGAGAAACAAGACAACATTCTACTAGCTAGGATACTTCCATGTTGCAGTATTTTCTCAGGATACATAGGAATCTCTTTGGCTGGCTTGAGCTATGATATTCCACGCAAAGCAGACTGAAATTTCCAAGTGTGATTGTTATTAGGACACTGTTGTTGTGTTTCAAACGTAAACTCCTTGGATTCAGGGTAGATTGAGTTGTATTATACAAAGTCACATTCTCAGTCCAGTTCCTTCTAACACCTCAGGCCCTGACACTGCACTCATGTCATCAGGCCAGACAGGATTTTTCCAGCAAGGACAGCTTGCTGGTCCTTCTAATCTTGAGTATCTGGTTTGCCATGGATACCAACCAGTTCTTCTGATTTTTTGAAACCACTACACTTTTGAGGAAAGGCTTTGATATCTGCATTCTTGGAAGGCCTTATAAATCCCTGAATAAAATCATGAGTTCCTGTTCACAGGTATGGAATATATGTGACATCTTTAACATCCACTATTAATATCATAGATGATCACAGAATTATGTGCTATTCTCTTATCCTTAGGATGTGTGACTTATCCTCACTTCCAAGTTAAAAAGACCATGTTTCTAATGTTCACTAAACAAACTCTAAAAGGCAATATATTGTGTGCATCTCTCAAAATAGTGTTAGCAATTTTTAAATCTCTTGCATAATAATTGGAACAGACCCAGTCCAGAATACCATGAAGTCTGAAATATTTTCTGTCATGGTTTGGTGTTGATTGTTAAATTGTCCACTACTAAAGCTTTTGAGTACAGTAATTATATTCTGAAAAGACAATAGCATTCTCTACACTAATTTATTGTGGAAGAAAGTCTACTGCCAATAGTGCAGAAATACAATTGTCAAATTATGGAGCATATTTGGGGAGAAGCTATATTCTTGTAGTTGATTAGAATAAGAGTATAGAAACTTTGAGAATAGCTTCATTTCATTTCTTACCAATTTTATGAGGAGAGTAATGCTGGTAAGTTGCTTTTTATATTATGGCATTTTATTTACTTCAACTGATTGGCAGTATGATTTATATTGATTGTCTACTGTTCAGAATCTACAATCATCTGAGGGAAGAGCCTTTCTGTGTGCCCGTGAGGGCTTGTCTAGGTTAGCTTACCCTCTGAGAAAATGTGGAAGGGATTTTCTTGATTTGTTAATGGGAGGTAGGAAAGTCCACCCTAATGTGGGAAAGACCATTTCAGAATCCTGAATTGCTTAAAAGGAGAAATGAACATAGAAGAAGCATTTATCACTCTGCTTCTTGACCGTAGATCCCATGTGACCAGTTGCCTCAAGTTCCTGCCTCTGTGACTTCCCATAATCATGACTGTACCCTTGAACAGTGAGGCAAAAAACCCTCAAAACCAAAAAAAAAAAAAGAAAGAAAAAACCAACAACCCTTTCTTCCTTAATTTGCCTCTTTTTTTGTGTTATTTTATCACAGCAACAGGAAAAGTAAGTCAACTTAGCAAAGTAAAAGACAGTGGCAAAAAGTTTCATGTTTGACCTTTGAAGTCTTTCAGTGATTATAGGGGCTGTTATGTGAATTAAAGAGTAAATAGATAGGTACCACATTGTCCTGTTTTAAATGCTTAAAAACAAGCATGGAGAAGAAAATAATTATTGTGGCTTGTAAAAGCACAAATACTCTTAAGCAGACACTCACATATCTTCTAAAAATTGTAACAAAACAAAACAAAATTTCTGAGCTACTCAATTTTCAGGTGTTAGGAAATTTTGCCCTCTCAATTTACAGGTGGTGTCTGTCACCAACTGTGAGAATTTGCACTCAGTGTCTAGTCCAGCACCGCTTTAATGGACCTTCCTGCATAGCAGAAGCTGCTAAAATTACATGCTTAAGGAACCCTTACGTCCAGGCTTATGGATGTGATTAGGGATGCAAGTTCAGATACATACTCTATGAATCATGACAATCAGGTAGAGATGCAGTCATCCTTCTTCTGTTTCTATTTGAAGAGTCACTTAGCTTTTAGTGACTTAGCTTTAGCCTTGTATAGTGCCCCAGGTAGCTCATGGGGTTTGAGTGGTAGAACATCCAGTTATCTGGCACACATGGTAGCTAGCACTACATAATTGGGCACTGAATTCAGATACTACAGCTTGGTAACTGCAGTGACCATTGGATCCCTGCTTTATTCTCTTGTTGCTATGAAGGTTTGGTTTTGGCCATCCATAGTCTAGCATGTTTGCAAGAGAGTATCCAAAATTGAAACATAATAGACTTTAGAGATTTATTTTAAAAGTTCACTTTTTAATAATAATTTCAAAAACATCATGTAAAAGCAATTTTCTTAAAGATTGTTCAGAATCACTTTTTATGTAGCTGAAAATCGAGGATAAATTCACTTTATGTGAACATCTGGTAATTCTAAGTCCTGTCATTCATCTTTTGTTCTGCTTAAGGGGACTAGTGAATGTCTATGTCTATGTCAGAGCTCTCATGAACCAGTTTCTCTAGAGTAATACTTGGCTAGGTTAGAGGCTTTTGTTTATATTGTAGCTATTACTCTCAAGCACACAGATTATGTCCTCTTGTCACAAATTTGGTCTCCCACAGGAGGGCCTGACACATCTTTATGTACTCTGGGTCTTGTCCACCTCTACATTGCTTTAGAACATCCTTTCCAGGTGTTCAGATAATTTTAGTTCAGATGATTCCAGATGGCCCACAGTACAAAACCTCTGAACTTGGCACAACTCACAACTAGCCAGCTAAAGTACTTGAAAGTAATAAAGTAAACATTAGAAAGACACTGAAAGCCAATGGGTCGATAATAATTTTTTTCTCCAATGATTTCCTTTGGTTTCATGTATGAATCAACCAGATTTCAAGATTTTGTATCTAATCTAGCAGGTTTGTCTTGCTGATTTCAATAAAGACTTTCAAGTCCTTGTAATAAAATTCTATAAATATAAAGAGTATCCTAAACCTGTCATAGCATCTAAAATACAATAGCAAGTTGTATTGTATACTTCCTGCGTGAAGTACAGCCTAAAAAAATCCTTAGTAAGAAATTGTCATTGCTATTAGGAATTCTCATGATTCCAAGTAACAGTAACAAGATCTAAGGTACACCAAGCAAAAAAGCAAACTAATAAGAACATTAAAGTGGTATATATAAACTTAAATGGAATTCCTCATTGGCTTACGTGCCTGAATTTGGCAATCTGTTAAGAAGCTGGATTTCAGCTGATGTTATCACTGCCTGGTCTCTTTCTACACAGTGAGCAGGTAAAGTTGCATCCAATACCAGTTCATTTCTTATCAGGCAAGACAAAGAATGCCTTCATGACTTAGGCAGGAAAAAATGGCTGTTGAGAGTTCACTGTGGCACAGTTTGAGCTAATAAAATCTTTGAATATCCTTTGAATATCAGAGCTCTTTAACTGGCTCTGACTTTTGCTCATTTTAGAGGCTGGAGGTGGTGGGCTACTTCCAACAGAACATCTGCACTAGATACGTGTAAGGCATGTATCATTGTGTAGTGTTCACATAAGCAATTTTCTGAAATGGTGATAGAAGGACCTTATTTATCCTTCACTGAAAGTTGAATGAGTAACTTCCTTGTTTTTGTGTTTGTGACTTATAATACCCCACTCTACATCATTTTTCAGTAGGCAGGACTTCTGTTTGATAGGGCAACAGAATCTCATTCATACTAATTTGGATAGAAATGACCAAGACCCTAAACATGTTTATCTATATGAAAACTACTACAAGTTTGGATGGACCTTGACCATAGTAATAGGCAAATGATGTAATAAAACAAACATAACAATTTTAAGAAGCATAATAAACTTTATTTTAAATTCACAGGTAGAATTATATTTAAGGAATATTTTACAAGATTACACAAATGTATTTCATGAGGGTGGAAAAAATACTCATATTTATGGAGGAAACACTGTTGTCAAACACTTCTGAGGATCCTTCCTCCTTGTTTCCAACTCTTAGTAACAAATAGGTTCAGGACCAGAATGATGGCTTGCATGGCTTTGTCTAGTTTCAATAATTGCATGATCAATCCTGTTTAACACGTGGGTCAAGGATAGTGCAAGACACTGACAGAAAGTACATGACCCAGGTAGAGAATTTCTAAAGGTGAGTGATTCAGGAAAAAATAGAACAACAAAATATACAAAGATATTGTAGTTCTGTCCCTGGGACAGCTACTGTATATTAAGAGCTAAATAAAAATCTGGTCTTTGTTAGTAATACTGTGAGCAAAAGGCAGCCTGTTCCTCTAAACTTTCTTTTTCCTGTTTTGAAAAAAAAACCTCAAGATTTAAAGACTTATTTGGAAGCAGTGGGAGTTTGTACTTAATGAATTAAATAGCTTATTTTGAATTTTCCTGATATACTGTGAACTATTATACTCAAGCATTTTGTTTGCTTTTCAGAAATAATTAATGAAGTGAGAATAAGATAAATCAGGCCCCTGGTTGTTCTCTGAGGCAATAGTGAGGATAACTTTTAGGAATCCACTCTTGCTGTGAATTATCAGCAGAAGTATCTCAGGAAGAAATTAATGAAGAATATCATTTTGTCATCAAAATATAACCACCTATGATAAATATTTTCAGTACAGAGTAGGTCCCCAAACTCCCTACCATTGGTACAGCCACTAATCGATTTAAACAGTTTTAAGGATTGCCTTGCAAAGAATACAATGCAAAGATGGAACAGCAGACAGAATTAAACAAAGACAAGTTGTCTTTCTGAAGCCCACAGTGAAAATGGAAATACAAACATTTATTCATGTGGTCAAGTTTTTAGCTTTCATTAAGCTTTGAAATATCATCCTCTTTTGAAATCCTACAATTATAGTGAACAAAGTCAGTCTTTAGTATTCCCTGATCATAATTCAGTTTACCATGGGGAAACAGTGGATCAGTATATAGTGTATAGTATATAGTATATAATATGAGGAAAATGTCCTGTTGAATTAATTTACACAGCAGCAGTAGACATGCAGAAATTAACCAGCATCAACTCCACATCAGTGAGAAACAGATTCACCTCTAGAAGAATTTGTGAAGCCAATGCCACTTGATGCTCATAAAAGTCACTTGAAAGGCCTTGAAGGTGGGCTACAGTTCTGGCTCAGATGTTGGCTGTTTCTGTGATTTGGGATTTGGATGAAATCACTCAGATGAAAAGGGCAACCACCTCATTGTATAGGAAGTGGATCACATATAAAAGGAATTCATAAAAGTAACATTACAAATGGGAAACACATTGCAGATGATCAAGCTCACTAACAAAGAAAAACAAGAACCAAATTACAATAGGATACTTCTATCTATCAGATTAACAAATTAATAAGAAACTTTTTGAAGATGAGAAGAGGTGGGTATTTTCACGGAGAGAGTGTAAAATGCCACAATATGCAACATGCTTTCTTTCTGGATTGAAATGGCTTGATTTTTGCATAGTAATTGTTCGGCATTTATATAGCTTAAGATTATTATATATTCTCATATGTGTATGCGATTGAATTTTTCATAGGTAGAATCTCTGTTTACATGGATGAGAATTCATTCTATATGCATTGAATAAAACTTCATTGTTTCATTTCTAAAATGAAAACATAACACAAAAACATCCTCAGAGCAGCGGGGGCAGGGGAGTTAAGGGGAGTGTTGGCTGCCTCTGTGGCTGCTATTTTTAGCCTGTCCTGCTTCTGTCAGACTGGGTCAGCACAAATGCCAGGGGCAACATGGCGTCCTTGGCAGAGTAAGATAGTGAGGTAGAAATGTTTGAAAGAAGCTGTTTCTTGAGAACTCAGAAGATGTGAAACATTTTTTAAATATTTTTTGAGGGATTTCTTTCTGAACTTTCAATCTTAATTCCCTTAGAATTGAGATATTGCATAAGTCCCT
Organism: Cricetulus griseus; assembly: GCF_003668045.3. NCBI lineage: Eukaryota > Metazoa > Chordata > Mammalia > Rodentia > Cricetidae > Cricetulus > Cricetulus griseus. The sequence goes on along the minus strand of NC_048595.1, from coordinate 134,096,680 downwards.
GATGAACCGAATCCTGAACACCTGTCCACCTTGGCTCTCCTTTCAAAGGATTTTTGCTCAGCTCAATGCTGATGGTGCACACTTCACAAAGGTCAGCATGCTCCATATCTTTATTTGGAAGGATTATCCAGGCATCACAATGTCTTCAAGTTCAATGTCTGTGGCAAGGTCAAGAGGAAATCCTTAATTCTAAATCACATGCATTTCTCAGAAGGATGACTGAGTTAACCCTGATTCTCAAGTTCTCATAAAAAGGACTTGGAATACTATTTCTGATTGTTTACTCTTGAAGTTTGGCTGAAGAGTTTAGAATAGGTACTGTATAGTTTTCTGAGTCCAGCTAAAGGGTGACAAATAGAGAATTTGATATCCTCAAAGGGAAGGTTCAGCTTTTTAGCACTGGCTGGGATCTGCTGTTAGGTTCCAGAGCCAGCACCAAATGTTAGAAGGTCGTTGTGTCTGACTCCTCAGAAGAAGTGACTAGTTTGTCATAATAGATCCTTCCTGTTTCTATTTCTTGTTTACTGTAAGTACCATCTTAGGACAGGTCATATTTTACACATCTGCAAATACAGACCCCAGTCCCAACTTAGCAAGCTTTCATGAATAAGTTAGGGTTTTCCAAGTTCAAATTGTTTTAACACTGGTCCATTGGTAACTTGGGTCAGACTCTAGAAAGGCCAGTCTTTCTTCATTGGATCCACACACAGTCTGTGGTCTGACATTGGAATCTCTCTCCACCCAAACATTTAGGTGTTTCCTGTCTGTGAGAGATCATAGCCAGCACCTCTTCAAGAAGATTTTCTTTCTTTTTTTTGACTTTTTTTTTTAACAGTTATTTCCCTGGGTGGCTGAACTTCTGTTCATACCTCTTTGTTAATTCTATGGGAGCAAATCAGTTCTTTATATCAAACAGGTTTTGAACACCATCTTTCTTTTCCTGTACCACTGCTTCTCCTGCCCTGAGACCCTCTCCTGAGGTGGTGGGTCTTTCCTAATTGTGGTGGTTTGAATTACATGCCAGGCAAAAGTACCAGTCATTTGAATAGTTGATATTCAGTTCATGGCTGTTTGAGGAGGATTAGGAATTTTGGCCTTGCTGGAGGAGAGAAGTATGTCATTGGAGACTGCTTTTTCTGTCTCTTGCTTGTGCTTTCAAATGTTAACTCTCAAATGTTCTTGTCACCATATCTTACGTCCACCCTCATAGACTAACCCTATGGAATCATAAGCCTAAGTAAATGCTTTATTTTATAAATTGCCTTGGCTGTGTTATTTTATCTCAGCACTGGAAAAAGTAACCAATACACTCTCTTGATCCATACAGTGTTAACATCTTTTCACTCATTTTTTATAATAGCTTGACCTGAGCATCTGTAGATAACAGGAATGTTTTGTTCTTCATTTTGGATCAGGAATGCTAAAATTGCTTCTACTATGTTTCTCAAAAGCCAGTATCTTCAGGATTTTGGGTATTTCTAAGGTGGCAGTATCAGAAGGTAAGGGAAACTTTAAGAAAAGGATCCATGCTTTTGATAGTATGGATGAGACTCTTCTTCTGATTGTCTCTATGCTTTTCATCACCATTGAGTAAACAGTTTGCTCCATCACAAACTCCCTGAAATGATGTCCTTTCTTGCTCTAGGCACAAGAACAACAAGGCCAATTAATTAAAGAGCAGAACCTTCAAGACCATGAGCCAAAATAATATTTTCCTTATTAAGTTGAGGAATCAGATTCATCAAAGCTGTCCATTACAATGACAGAAAGCTGCCCGACACAACAGAAGGGCTCTTTCCCTTCTTTATTTATTCTTTAAGAGACATTTTCTTTTTTCATCCTCAGATTCATTCAGGCTCAGCTTCTATTTCCATTATTATTCTGGGTGAGTAACAGTTCATTTATGTCTCATTCTATTTTGATCTATAAATTTGGTTAGGAGACTACGTTACTCTTGTTCTTAATGGCTTTGACTTGATTGTTCATGAACTCATTTGCTTCAGTGTATTAGTCATTACACCTTGGCTATATATAGTTTGTATCTCATTATCTCTTATCATTTTATATTATTAGAAATACTATTATTGTTTTCATGATTGAGCAAAAATGATCAGAACAGCAATATTATTTTTCAACACCAGTGTTTGGTGGATCATTCTGGAAATGACAGCATTTTGTCAATTCTTTATTACCATAAAACTAATAAGGCACATATTTCCCCTGAATTAACCATTCATCAATATGTGAGTAATTTGAGGAGACTGATCCCTGCTCAGTTGTTCAACAAAAGTGGCAATGTTAGGAATTCAACATGGTGCTTCCTGAATGCAAGGCTCTTACTCACTGCCACTATGCTTTTATGAACTCAACATTTTGTTTTTTGTAAAATAAATTTTATTTATATTAGAAGCAAGCTTTTTACATATGGATCTCACCTCCAATCCCCCAACCACTCTCCAGGGAGGGTGAGGCCTCCATGAGGGACCATAAAGTCTGTCAAGTCATTTGGGGCAGGGCCTAGGCCCTCTCCTAGGTATCTAGGCTGAGAGAGTATCCCTCCATGAGGAATGGGCTCCCAAAGTCCGTTCATGCACTAGGGATAAATACTGGGTCCACTGCTAGAGACCCTTATGGACTGCCCAGGCCTCCTAGCTGACACCCACATTCAGGGGGCCTTGTTCCATCCTATGCTTGTTCCCCAGCTGTCAGGCCAGTTGTGGTGGTGCACAACTGTAGGATTTGCTGAAGGATTTCCAGGCCAGCCTGAACTCAACATTTGTAACGATAAAGAAAACATCTTAAAAGAGAAATACTTTTCAGTCATTCAGATCTCCTGATTCCTATAACTCGATCAACTTTGTATTTTCTGGACTGGAAAGGAAATAAAATATTTAATTATTTGATCCTTTCAGCTAAATTGCTCACTTCACTGGCTTGATTTTGTGACATCCATTTTGATGATTCAATTTAGTTGTGTGCTGCAGAAGTTTTATTCTGGCTCCTGGGAGCTAAATGTAGTATGTCCAGGAATTTTCTCAGCCAGTTACTAAACACATTCATTATTCAAAATTAGTCCAAATAAACCTGAAATTCCATGACTTACACTGAAAACAAAAACAAAGAAAAGCTTCAAGCTATGAATTCCAATTATTTTACAGCTAATTGTGTTCCTCTGCCTATTTTATGTTTGTTGTGGCAAACGTGTTTGGGGCCAATATGTGACATGTGTCATTATGCATTTCTTTCCATTGTTCCCTAGTTTGAAGTTTGAAGTTCCCTAGTTTGTAGTATTTACACTACAAACAGAAAGGCTCCAGGACTATATGCTAGAACTTTTGTTGCTTTCTTGACTGTTGCTCCTTCCAATTCGGCAGTCACTAAGTACCTTTATGGTCCAAAGAGATGTGTTACAAACATAAAACTCATATATTTAAAAACATTTAGCATGAGCAAAATAAGCAAAGTATTGTACCAGTAACTTCTATAGCTACTGATTAAAACAAAACTATTTTGTATATATTTAATTGTATATTTGGGTATAGTGGTACATATTATAAAAACTAACATTCACTTATTTTGTTATTAGAACTTTGAAATTAAATATATAGCTCATAGTATGTTTTCATTGAACATTGTCCTGAACTATATAGAGATTAAAATTGAACATAGGTTTTGCCTTTGGCCATTTATTGTCAATAACACAAAATGAGGAAATTCAATATTAAAATTATTAACAGGTTAAGTAAAGGAGTCACTAACAATCCTTAACAAAAATGTGGAATTTCCAGTATATAATAGCTGTCTAATTTCTTGCTAATACAATTGAAAATATGAGTCATTCTTCAGTTTGGAACAACAAATATTTTCAATTACAAATGTGAATCAACTATGTAAGACCTTGTCAAAATAATATTGTCTGAGAATCAAATCACTACTTGGAATTTACTACAAATGTATGGCTATTTATGGATTCAGCATTACATATCCTTTACGTCAGTAACTCATAATAAATGTTTCTATATATGCATTTTCTTGAAAGCAGGTTATTAAATATAAACCAGCACACAACTGGACATGCTTCATCCACTAAACTGGCTAGCTGTCTTTTAATCTTCAAAAACTGATCTCCTAGAACCAATATTTGCTTGTGGCATTAGCAAACTAACTGGCTAAACGCTAAAAAAAAATCATACAAATAAAAATAAGACAAGCAAGATGGCTCAGTGAGGAAAAGCACTTGTTGTGCAAGTCTGGAAATCTGAGTTGGATCCTTAGAACCCAGGTGAAGGGGAAGAGAAAGAACTGAGTCCATGGGGTTGCCCTTTACCTCTATATGTGTGCTGTGGCATAGGCATCTCTCTCTCTCTCTGTCTCTCTCACACACACACACATACACACACACACACACACACACACACACACACACACACACACAAATTTAAAAGAAATGAGGCACACAAAAGTTAAGAAAATCCAAGATAGAGTTCAACTGTCTAAGTGCAGAGAAAAGTCTAGCATCTGGGATGTATCATAGGGACAGTGTGCATAATACACAGTGGGCCCTGGCTCAATCCCCAGGAAAAAGGAAAAGAAAGAAAAAAATGAGTCTTAAAAAGTCTCAACAAAATTTTAAAGAGAACTCAATTGTGTTCAGTGTAGGGTGTTAAGAAATCAAAGTTAATTAAACAGCTTGTTTTAAACTATAAATTTGGTGAAAGCTTTTTCAAGATATTAACTTTACAACAATTTAAATGATTTAAATGTATATGATGTTGTTCAGTACTTTTTCATTATTTTTCATTTGTTTCTTATCATGAGGTTGCAATTGCTGTTTATTTTTAGCCTAGAAACAACCTGATCTCAATTCTTACTTACAATACGTCTCACTATAAGCCAGTATATATAACTCATTAATAGTTTATATGTGAGAAGCTGTGTCTGCTCTGAGTGCATTGTTAATTAAAATTTAAAGCAAACAGTGAAAAGCTCCCACTTCCATAGTAAGTGTTGTGATCTGTGTCTTACTCAGAGTTGCCAGGGAAGGCTTCGCTGAGTAAGAGGTACTGTGAGAAGTAGAATAGTTTATGCTGCTTTCTGTGAAAAGGGCACAGCCCGTGAAAAGGCTTTGCAGTGGGAAGTACCATGACATAACCAAGGGACTTAAAGATATATCTGAGGACAGAACAACACAAGACAAGAATACTACTTCAGAACACCATAGTTCACATGATATAATCCAGATTACAGTTTCCCCTCCCCTTTACTCCTCCCAGTCCTCCCCACCTCCCTTCCCTGGAGCCAGTCCCTTTCCATCTTTCTTTATAAAAAAGAAAACAAAAACAAAAACAAATAGGTTTCTAAGGGATAATAATAAAATAAGATAAAACAAAAACTAACATGAAACAAATAGAAGGAAAAGAGCCCAAGACAGAGACCCACTAGTTCTCACTCACAGGAATCCCATACAAAGACAAAGTGAAAGCCATATGCAAAGAAAACTTGTGCAGACCTGTGTAGGTCCTGTGCAAGCATCTTCCGTCTCTGTGAGTTTACATTATCTTTGCTCACGTGGAGTTAGAGGTCCTTGTTTTCTTGGTGTCCTCCATCTCCTCTGAGGATTGGGATTTGATGGAGACACCTCATTTAAAGCCAAAGGTTTGGTTCTAAGGAGTGTGTGTTTGTGTGTAATGTGAAGTGTGGCTTTGGGACTCTATTCCATCCTATGTGCTACACCAAGAAGTTTCTCTGATGGCTGAGCAAGGCACTGTTATTAGGATACATTTTATAGCTACATTTCCTTTCTTTCTTTCTTTCTTTCTTTCTTTCTTTCTTTCTTTCTTTCTTTCTTTCTTTCTCTCTCTCTCTCTCTCTCTCTCTCTCTCTCTCTCTCTCTCCTTCCTTCCTTCCTTCCTTCCTTCCTTCCTTCTTTCTTTCCTTCCTTCCTTCCTCCTTCTTTCCTCCTTTCTTTCTTTCTTTCTTTCTTTTTATAGAACAGTACTCTTTGGTTTTCACTAGGACCCTGGGCTAACTAGACTCAGATTCTTGGTCATCCAAGCAGTGTCAGATATGGGTTCCATCTCTTGGAATGGGCCTTAGGTCAGATATGGGCTTGTTTCTACCACACACAGTCTTTGTGCCATTATTGCACTCACATATCCTCCAGGCAAAACACCACTGTAGATCAAAGGGTTTGTGGCTGGTTTGTATTTAACATATCACTTTTGGTAGCATGGAGCGTACATTCCTGTACCAAAGACACTGTAACACAGGGGTAAAGGCTCTATGTAGGCATCTTTTCAAGCTCTCCATGTTCAGTGAGTTGTGCAGGTGTTGTTTTCAGCAATGTGATGTGGCCTTGCTGTGAGTTTGCAGAGAGCCACCTATAATCTTGGCAACAGCCTGGATTCTTTGGTGATTCCCTTGGGACCCCTTTGGACAACAATTCAACTATATATAATCCAATCCTGGTATTGGGAGTTTCATTTGGTGATAAAAGATGGCTAACCGGGGCTCTGTCTTCCCCATTATTTCATAATTTCAGTTAGATAACCTCCAAATATGCATTTTTAGAAAGTTTCTATGCTCTTAGGTTTCTATACTTCCTCTCAAATAGCCCTCAATTTTAGCTGCCTTTCCCTGTATTCCCTCCATCCTTCTCCTCATCCCTTTCCCTGCTCATTTGATTTTCCCATTGCATCCCCCTCATCCATAACTATGTATTCTCTTTCCCTTTTCTAATGAGATCTAACTTTCCCCCATGGTTCCTTACTCTATACCTAACCTTCACTACTCTACAGATTGCAGCTTGACTATTACAGACTAAACAGTTAATATTCACATATAATCAAATACATTTGTCTTTTAGAATCTGAGATACCTTACTCAGGATGATTTTTTTTCTAACTCCATCCATCTACCTGTGAATTTCATTATTTTTTTTAATGGCTGAGTAGTAGTACTCTATTGTTTAACTGTATTACATTTTTTTGTTGTTGTTGAGTGACATCAACCAATTTCTGGCTATCAAGAATAGAACATCAAAGAACATGGCTGAAAAAGAGTTCTTATGGTAAGATGAAGGGTCCTTTGGGTATATGCCCAAAAGTGGTATAGCTGGATTTTGAAGTATACTGATCCCCTTCTTCCTGAGGATCTGCCATACTGTTTTCCATAGTGGCTGTACAGCTTTGCACCCCCCACCAACTATGCATGAGTGTTCCCTTTACTTCAAATCCTTACCACCATGAGCATTCACTCATTTTATTAATCTTAGCTATTCTGAATAGTGTAAATGAATTCTCAATGTAGTTCTGATTTGTATTTACCTGATGTCTAAGGATGCTTGACTTTCTTTAAGTATTTCTCAACCATTTGAGTTTCATCTTTTGAGAACTCTCTGTTTAGATCTGTAGCCCACTTTTAGTTGGGGTAATTGTTTTCTTGATATCCAGTATTTGAGTTCTTTATTTATTTTGGATCTCAGTCCTCTATCAGATATCTATTCGGTAAAAAATAATTCTCATTCTACAGGCTGATGCTTTGTCTGAATGACAGTGTTCTTTGCCATGCAGAAGCTTCTCAGTTTCATGAAGTCACACTTATTGTTGATCATTTCTTGTGCTAATGATCTATTCAGAAAGTCATCTCTTGTGCCAATGAGTTCAAGGATATTGCCTACTTCCTTTCTATCATGTTCAGTGTATCTTGTTTTATGTTGTGATCTTTGATCCATTTGGAGTTTAGTTTTGTGCAGGATGGTAAATATGGATGTATTTGGATTCTTGGACATGCAGCTATCCAGTTTGACTAGCACCATTTGTTGAAGATGCTGTCTGCTTTCCATGGTGTATTTATAGCATATTTATAAAAAATTAGTTGTTCAAAGGTGTGTGAATTTATGTCTGTTACCTCAATTAAATTCCATTTATTGATATGCCAGTTTTGTACCAATAGTTTTTATTACCATAGCTCTGTAATACAACTTAAAATTGGGGTGTTGATACTTCCTGCAGTTGTTTTATTATTCATGATTATTTTATCTATCCTGGATTCATTGTGTTTCCAAATGAAGCTGAAAATTATCTTTTCAAGATCTGTGAAGAATTGTGTTGGAATTTTTATATGGATGCAATTGGATCTACTGATTGCTTTTGGTAGGATGCCCATTTTTACTATATTAATCCTACCAATGCATGAACATATGAGATCTTCCCAGGTTCTGATATATTCTTCAATTTCTCAAAGTTTTTAATCATACAAATCTTTCACTAGTGATGGGGAATGTTCTTCTGTATATATATTTCTTTTATTGTTTAATGAATGAAACACTGGCTAATTGGCCAGACAGGAAGTGACATAGCTGGGCAGAATCAGGATATAAACAGGGACAAACAGGAAATCGCTCTCTTCTCTGCAGAGATTCTTAGCAGTCACCATGTGAGCCGCCAAAGGAGTCCAGCCTCTTCCCAGGTAAGATAAGACCATTTGGAAATGCTTAGATTAATAGAAATGTGTTAATAAGACAGAGATAGCCAATAAGAAACCCTAGTCAATGGCCAAAAATTTTATAATTAATATAGTATTCATGTTCTTCTTTGGGGCTGAGAAGGGCAATGGGACCAGCCAGGCCAAGAAAACTCATGCAACACACTAACATGGTTAGAGTTGCCCCAAGAAACTTTATATTATTTGAGGCTATTGTGAAAGGTATTGTTTCCCTGATTTCTTTTTCATCCTGCCTTTCATATATAGGAGTGCTAATGATTTTTGTGAGTTAATTTTGTATCCAGCTACTTTGTTGAAATTCGGTAATAGCTGTGGGTGTTTCCTGGTATAATTGTTTAGGTTCACTTATATATTCTATCATCCTGTGCAAATAAAGTTATGCAGACTTCTTCCTTTCCAATTTATATCCTCTTGAATTACTTAAATTGTATTATTGCTGTAACTAAGACTTGAAGTACTATGTTGAATAGATATGGAGAGCTTAGATAACCTTGTCTTGTTCCTGATTTTAGTGGAAATGACTTGAGTTTCTCTCTATTTAAGTTGATGTTGGCTATTAGCTTGCTATAAACTTATTCCTTTATTATACTGGTATGTTCCTTGTATCCCTAATTTCTCCAGGACTTTTATCATGAAGGGGTATAGAATTTTGTCAAAGGCCTTTGCCCAATCAGGTTAAGGACAATTATTTTAGAACTAATGGTACAGGAAACAGGAAATATAGCCTTGGTTCTAGGTGAAAATAGAGAGTACAACCTTAGTTTTTCCTGCTTTACAGTAAAAAAAGAAAAGAGATGATCCATTCATGGAAACACAAAATATTAATAATAATTCTGTTCACAAGGTATATTGTCAAAATCTCCCTTTGTCCTGTTCTCAGGCCTTGTGGTAGTTTGAATGTATTTGACCCTCATAAATTCACAAAGAGTGCCACTGTTAGGAGGTGTGGTCTTATTGGAGGAAGTGTGGCCTTATTGGAAGAGGTTGGATAACACATGCCTTTAATCTAGACCTTGAGGCTGGAGGGCACACCTTTAAACCGAGCCATGCCTTCTAATTGAATGTATGTCATTATAGGGGTGGGCTTTGAGGTATTTTTCTCAAGTTTCACTCAGTGTGACAATCAGTTGATTTCCTGTTGTGTGAAAGATGTAGTAGTCTCAGCTACAGCACCACCTCTGTCTGCATGATACCATACTCCCTGCTATGACAATAATTGACTTAACATCTTGAAACTATAAGTAAGCCCTCTCAATTAAATGTTTTCTTTATAGGATTTTTCATGGTCATGATGTCTCTTCACAGCAATAAAAACCTTTTTAAACAAGTCCCTTTATAGATAGCTACAGACAGGACAGCGAGTCAGAGAGAAAAGTGGTAATGTTAGTGACTTTCCTGCAATGTGAAGATGAATCAGAAAGCTGAGCAAAGTAAGCTTCTCTGTTTCCAAAAAGGTTGGATTCCACAGTCATTATTAAAGGTATTCTATATATTTTGAGGCATCCCAAAACATTTAGCAGTGTAATCATGGCTAAGAAGAATATCCATCTTGCTCAAATAGTAAGCCATGCCCTATTCAAGACATTGTTTTATTAAAAAAATCAATTAACATTGTTTTATGTAAGAAAATGAGTAACAAAATACTGAAATAGAAAGTTATTTGCAGCTTCCAGATGTGGCTTGTTTTTTAAGATAAACCAATTGTTTATAAATATTTGTAATTGTACTGGAAACTGAAAATATATACAAGTTAGAAAATGTTTCATGCAGATTTCAGCATTTTAAACATGGTTTCTCTTCTTATATATGCTAGAATCCAGTGTGTGTCTGCTTTTTCATGTTTGCATTAGTTGGTATGAGTGTGTTGTTCTCTCTTGAATTACTAACCACAGAGTAACCAGCTTCTCATACAATTTTTCACTGTGTTGTGTTACACTTGACACCAGAGGCAGGGCACCTTCAATCAACTATGTATTTAATGAAGAAAAGAAGCACACAGAAATGTCTTCTCAATTTTCTACTCTTCATTCAAAATAGGATCTAAATTGTTGTCCAAAATCTGGATGAAGGATAACATTTAAGATGTCATGACACAGATCTCATCAGGTGGGACAGCTTTGAGTCACAAGTTTAAATAGATAGTTCCATTCTTAGAAAATAGAATGATGATGACCAACATAGGAACTGGCATACATGATCCAGTGTTGGCTTTATCAGGCTACATAATTAAAGTCATAATCATAGTAATAGAGTTCTATTTTCAATGCTGTATATTGCATATTGGTTGCAAATTGGCGATGGTGGGAAAATTGTAGAAGTGACATTGCAGTCTACTGAACTCTGTACATGCTTTTATTCCTCACAGGAGATGGGCTATTGTTCCCAGTAGAAGTCAAGGTCTGAGGACATCAAGGGAGTGGTGATCAGCAATGAATTGAAGAATTTAAAGCTGCTTTTTTTTTCTTTTTGTGTTTATGTTTTCAAATTTACCTTCAAGAAAGGATTTCATAATTTGGCTTGTGAAATGATATTAAAAACACAAAGCTTCAGAGACTAATTCAAAATTATTCAACCCCCATTATCACTTTATGGACATGCTTAGAAAACTCAGAAGAATGATTTTATTTTCCTTAAGTAATTCAATTTAATGATGCTGGTTTTCATTCTATGCTTTATGATTAATCTGGTCTTATTCTTTTATGTTCCAAATTTTAATTAGAGTTTTTTTTTTTCATTATGGGATGGTGATGGGCACAGAGTGAAAGGCAGGGGTCCTGGATTTCCAGAAATAGCAAGTTACCTTATGATGGTTGAGAACAGTCCCATTACTCATGCTCCTTCATGGGAAAGGTACCTTTGAAATAAGTAGCTTTTGCAAGGAAAATGGAGACACCAGAGAGACTGTATGTGCCAAAAATAAGTAGTTAAGAGTAAAAATAACTTTTTTTACTCTTTTACTTGAAAAAGTTATAATTTTATTAGATTTCTTAGGTTCTATTGCTGGATGGAAACTCCAACCATTTAAGTATTTTGAACTCAGATATTTCTCTCATTTACTTTTACTGATACTTCTTACTTACAAATTAAAACTCAAAAAATGTGAAGGAATTAGAATTAATTACTATGTAGTGACCAATGCTACTTATATAATTTGGGTTAACTATTGAATTGGTTAGTTTAGATAGTTTAACACTTTTTAGTCAAAATTATCACTTAAGGGCTAGCAAGGTTGAGACTGGAGTCAAGTTGCCTGCATTTGTGTCTGGCAAGCTCTGTGACATTAGACAGGCTATTTAATCACTTTAAGCCCTGGTTTCATCCTTCATTAAATGGCATTAATGATAATACATACTACCTAGATCTCTTTTAGGAACAAAGAAACTAATGCATTAATGTACATAGAAAGAGTCTGATATATAATAAGTAGTCAGTAAAGGTCAATTACTGAAGTCATGTGCTACTTAACCATGACTCAGTTAATAAGGGCCAGCATGTTTGACACTGGACAGTAATCCCATTTGAATATATCCAATTAAATTAAACATAGTTACTTTAATTTGTGTAAGTCCTATCTATTATATTCAATCAAGAATTCCTAACAGTGCAGCTCTCAAAACATGTTGTTATTAAGCAACACATGTATATTTGGGAAGTAATAAAATGGAATAAAAAGGCTTTCTGATACACAATGAAACTGTAAGATAGATATAGATGATCAATTTCACAAAGAGGGAAAAAATTGTAGTCCATGAAGTTTGTATGTAGTGCCAAATAATAAAAATATGATTTAGTGTATTGACATGTGATTGCTATATCTGATAAGTAATGTGAACCCAAAATTTATTTGCTCATTTGTTTATGTGTACTTACTTTAGTGTGTCTTTACCATTATAAAAACATACAAAGGGAATAACATGGCCATTGAGACACAGAAGAACCCTGAAGAGAGGTCTAAGTCCACTGGAAGGAAGAGTTGAATGGAGACAGAGCTTAAGACTCAATTAACTTGAGTTAGGGTTTCTATTGTAGATGAAACTTTCTCTGTGGCCCAGAAATCAACATCCACAAAGCAATGTGAGAGGCTCTATGATGAATTTAATCTGGGTCTTCATCATGTTTATGAAGGTAGGGTCTGTCCCTGACCCTTGCTATCGAACAAGACATGTTCTTTACTTATCGACAATGCCAATGACAGGCATTAATAATAAATATGTATTAAATGAACAGAGAAAAACCAGTAGTACATTGGTGCGAAAACATCTTAAGACAAGCAGAAAGCCTTGTATGTAGGAAGGTACCTGGAAGGTTAGAGGTGAGTTGAGGATAATATTAGGGTTTTCCAGAGGACAGGGCAATGCACAAACTATCTACCTCCTTACAAACCATCTGCCTGGTATATACAATAAGTTCTTGGGTCTGGTTTCCCTGAAAAGATTTTAACCTACCCATGTGTCCCTAGATTTAATTCTTTGAAATAAACTTATAGGATGGCTCCTTTACTATTCCTTGGAATATGTCATTGATCAGTCTGTGCTGGGTGGTGATACCTCAGAGATGGTGCAGCTTCTAGGTCAGCACAGGGTGTGTAGCCATCCCACTCCATCAAAACAGAATCAAAGACTGCTTGTACATGGAATTTCTTAAAGCAAAACCAGTTTTTACAATATGGAGCTACTTAGAGAAGGACCTATCCTAATGTCAACATTAATAAAGCCTGGGTTGATTTTCTATATAAAAATAATATACATTTGAAAAAATTTAACTTAATTCTCTAAATTTTGCTTTTATCTTTATCCATTATTATATATGATCATTTCTTCTTAAAATTTTACTTTATTTTTGGGTGAATCTTCAGTGAATTCCTTATAAGTAGTGCAGACTGCTTTATACATATATATTGCTCAGCCAAGAATATATTTACAGGGACCCTTAGTAATTTCTCCAGAAACAAAACTATATTTATTTCAGATTATTGAGGATTGCCAAAGTGGTTTTATGCTACACTGAGAGCATTCAGGGTGGTATGTCCATAGACCAAGTGGCTTTTGAAAGTCACTATTCTTTGAGTAATTTTATTTACACTTACTCTTTAAATGAAAGATTTTGAACTGTCTCCTTTTCCTTTTTCTTCCTGTTCTTTTCTCTCTCCCTGTGTCAATTCTTCCTTGCTTTCAACCTGTTTTTTTTCTGTCTACCCCAGTGTTTTGAATTTTCATTGTGACATGACTTAATGCAAATTTATTTTAATCTCTTCATCAATTAACATCCTTAAATGCTAGGGAATTGTTTGGATTATTTTATTGTTCTTTTCATATGCGTGTTTCTTATTTTTCTGCTTTAAAATTTGTTTTTGTTTTGTTTTTCATATTTTTGCTTTGAGAATTTCATAGGTAGGCACATTACACACACACACACACACACAACCACACACACAACCACACACACTCACATACTCACATTGCTGTTTTTTAAAAAAGGTGTATTTATTATGTGTACTGCATTCTGCCTGCATGTGTTCATGCAGGATAGAAGAGAGTACCAGTTCTCATAGATGGTTGTGAGCCACCATGTGGTTGCTGGGAATTGAACTTAGGACCTGTGGAAGAGCAGCTAGTGCTCTTAACCAATGAGCCATCTCTCCAGCCCTCATCCACATAGTTTAATTAGTAGTACTCCACATAGGTTTTAGGCAGACCATGCTCTTCTCAGCAACCAAAAAGTGCCAGTTGTGGGGTACTTGCCTTTGAGTTGTTGGTTCAAAGGGTGTCCAAGAGATACCAGCCCCAACAACACAGTCTATTGTCTTTCTGACTTACTCAGATGTTGAGCTTAATGAAATCATTATATCATATATATATATATATATATATGTATATATATATATATTTGGTTTTTTGAGACAGGATTTCTCTGTGTAGCTTTGGATCCTATCCTGGCACTTGCTCTGTAGACCAGACTGGCCTCAGACTCACAGAGATCCACTTGCCTCTGTCTACCGAGTGGTGGGATTAAAGGCATGCGCCAACAACACCAGGATCATTCTATATTTTTTATCACTTTTAGTTTTCTATAATTGTTATTTGTTTTATTTTTTGGGAATTTCTTTATCATTGCTGCCTTACCTATTTGTCTCATCAAAGACGCACCTTATAAAGGACAAAAACTAAAAATGGGATAATGTGAGCATCCATTTCAAAAGGTGAAAGCAACAAGTTAAAGCCAAATGAAGCTAAAAGGGAAGAAAAACAAAAATGTCGATGAACCTCTTACAGAAGATAGCATCAAAGTCAAAAGTTAGATAGTTTTTCAAAAGCTGGGAGCAATGTCATAAAATTGTCAAGTACTTTGGGGTACTTGACAAGAAAAAAGGAGGAAACACAAATATAAAATTCCGGGGGCAAAATGTCATCATTTTGCCTACAAGCATGAAAGAGAACTAAAAAATGGCACGAACAAGCCTGAGCCAAACCAAGTTTACACTAAATCATCAATTTCCTATGATAGCAGAACCTCCCAACATCAGTAGGATGAAGTAGAAAATCTGAAGTAAATGTACAGTTATTACAAATGAACTCAGTCAGTCATGGGGACATTTCCGGTAATTCCAGCCTGTTGGTAGGCATAGGTGGAAAGATTATTTGAGCTAAAGAAAATGAGGCCAACATGAGAAGCATAGTAATAACTCATCCCAGAAACCAATGAAAGAAAAACAAACAAACAGACAAAAAAGAAAATGAAAAGGTGGGGCTGGAAACATAAATTATTGGTAGAGACTTCTCATAGTGCTTAACTATCTTTTAAAAGGCCCCTGGGCTTTATTGTCAGCACAATAAATCACTAATTTAAAAAGTTCCCACAAACTCATGGTAGGCATATATTTTCTTGGGCTGACACTTAGACAAATTTTAAAAACTGTATTAAAGAGAAATAATTTAAGAATCTGAAGAAATGGCTCAAGAACTAAGAGAACTTCCTTCTCACCAAGAGGACTTTGGTCTGGTTCCCAGCAACCACTTTCAGTAGCTCAAACCACCTGTAACTCCAGTTCCAGGAGGCCCAGCACCCTCTTCTGTCCACTGTATATACCTCACACATATGGCTTTCACTCACACAAATAAGAAATAATAAAAATTAATCTCAAAAGTAAAAATAATTTAACATTTCATGATGATTCTGATTAGTTAGAAAATAGAGCATATTAAAATATAATCATTTGAAAGCTGAGTAATTGTAAAATATAGCAAAACACATAAAAACAAAACAGTGTTTTAGTTATTTAGCTACCTAAATATCTTCCTATTGGTTTGTGTCTCTGCAAATACTGTCTTCTCTCATGTAGGAAAACAATTTTGCAATATTTTCTATGGTCAGGACACAAAAATAAAAGTCTTCTAGTTAATCAAATGTCACTACCTAGCAGTAGGTTTGAAATTATTTCTTTCATATTATTAACATCTTATTATAAAGTTGCATGAAGCTTTAAGATTGTAGTTCTGAGAAAACACTCAAGTTTCCTTAATGTATATATACTAGAGCATTTGTGGGCACTATCAAGTGCACTTCTGATGGAGGAGTACAATTATTAATTAAAAGATGAAAGCTATTACAAGGCACACATCTAATGATGGCAGAGTTCTTAGTAATCAAGATCAGGTAGAAAGGCTTTTTTGGTTCTGGTCCTTTCCTATTAACTCTTTTTGCACGATGGCAGTCATAAAGAACTCTCTTTCACCATGTCCTTCTACCATAATCTTCAGCTCACCATAGACCCAAAACCAGTGGGACCACTCTGAAACTGTAGACCCACACTATTCATTCCTCTCTTTAGCTACCATGTCAGACATCTTGTCACTGGAAATGGAAGTCTGATCCAGTTAGTTAACTCCTGCACCTGTTTCAACATCTAGTAAGTGGGTTAGGAAATTTGAAGCAGACAACGTGACCTTGAAATTAGTACATTTTCAAAATTGAGATTATTTTGAGGCATCACTATTGTTATTACAATTAAATACAATAGATCTACTGTGTACCTGTTATTGACTATAATTCCCTTCTTTGTATAAATGTATCTGAAAAGTTGTATACTGACAACATTTTGGTACAGATATAACATCAGAAGGAGGGTTTTAGCTTGAGGAAATAGCGTTAGAACCTCTCTCACCCATGAAATTACACCTATTTTGAGGGAAAATTTTTCTTCCCAAGTACATCCCATCTTTCACTTCACCATTCTTCTCTCACCACAGGGTTCAACTTACACTTTTCCTGCTAAGTATTAGTTCTAGAAGATGCACTCATTTCTGTAAATGAAGCCATAATCTGCTTCATTATTGGTGCATAGTGTCCTGCACCTTAGTGACATTCTACTATATGATGATTTAATTAGGCCACTTCTAAGAACCCAATACCCTGTTAGCACAGCCTGCAAAGATCTGCAGATCCTCTGCTGTTACAAATCCTCAGTCACTCAGCCAGAGCCTGTGTGGGCAATTCTTCAAAAACACAGTTTTTGTCAATTTGAATATTATTTGATATAGAGCATACATATGCTTTAAACCATGAATATTTTTTTGTTGCAGACAGGACATTTGTTATTAAGTATTCTTTTGTCTTAGGGTTTTTTATTTTCATGAAGAGACATCTTGACCACTGCAACTCTTATAAAGAAAACATTTAATTCGGGATGACTCACTTATAGTTTGAGAGGTTCAGTCCATGTCCATTTTCAGGTCAGTGTTCATTATCACGATGGAGAGCATGCAGGCACTCAGGCAGATACGGCACGGGCTACTTCTTGACCGGAAGGCAGTAGGAAGTTAACTGACTTTCACACTGAGTGAAGCTGGAGAAAAATACTTCAAAGCCCACCCCCACAGTGATAAACTTCTTCCAACAAGGTCATACCTCCTAATATTACCACTCCCTCTGGGGTCTTTTTCTTACAAACCACCACATAAAAAAATCTTTTTTTTTTTGGAGACTGGGTCTTATTTACTGCAGGCTATTCTTGAATTTTCTATGTATCTCAGGATAAACTTGAAAACTAAGAATCTGATCTTCCTGCCTCTACCTCAATATATATATATATATATATATATATATATATATATATAATATATACTGATAAAAATGCCATAATTCATCTATTCTGCTGCTATTGAGATCTTAGATCATTTCCAGCTCTTGATTATGAAAACATACTTCCATGAACCTTCTCCAACAAGTTCTTCAGTGTGTTGTGCACAGCTAACTGCAAATTCCTAGAAGTGGGACTAGCAGGTCACAGAGTCAGCATGGGCTCTATTTAAGTAATGACTGACAAAGATCTCACCATCTTTGAACAGTGGCCAATGCTTCCCAGTTTGGAAAGTACTTTATTTCCAGCTTTTGGGGAGTTCAGAGGCTCACTCAGTCTCTCAGCTGTGAGGTGAAGGAATGAGTGGGAAGCTATCTGTTAACTGTTGTGCAGCTTGTCTTCACTGGTTTAGCCGCATCCTCCTCATCCAGCTTTCAAAAGAAGACAGTGCAGTCAGCTCCACAATTTATTAGCCTTTGGCATAAATCAGAAAGACTTCCTTCTCTGCTGCTCATATGGGATTCAGTTTCTTGTCAAGTTCACTGTTTTCCCATGTGTTCATTGTTCTAGTTGATACTCATACCCACTCCCATTTCTTTGTCTCTGTGGTTCAT
Organism: Cricetulus griseus; assembly: GCF_003668045.3. Classification (NCBI taxonomy): domain Eukaryota; kingdom Metazoa; phylum Chordata; class Mammalia; order Rodentia; family Cricetidae; genus Cricetulus; species Cricetulus griseus. The sequence goes on along the minus strand of NC_048595.1, from coordinate 134,078,485 downwards.
ATTTTTTGTTTGTTGTTTTAATGGGAATTTGGAAAGAACAAAATAAAAGACCATACATATTTGATTACTCTCCCCTGGGGAAGTAAGATTTCCTTATATGTTTAGTGTTGCCTATACAGCAATGGAAGCTATTTTATAATATATAACATGGTTCATGGTTTAATAAAATATTTCTAGTACATTTCCTGCAGCTTGGAATTAATTCTTTTGTTGTTGTTCTTTTGGAGGTATTTGTACATTTTTAGCTTGCTAATCGTGTTGTCACAAGGAAACACACCATCTGCAGCATGAAGTCTAATATCACATAACTGTATGTTGATAAAATCAAGATATTTATGAGCTGTGACTTCCATGAGGAAGGGTTACTTCATAAGATGTTCTGGAATTATTTAGATGTGTTGCTTCTGTTTCATGTCAGTTGTTTGAGAAATGTGTAGCTTAGATCTCAATCCAAACTGTTTTGTTGGATATATATTCAGGGAGTAGATAGCTGTGATGTGATTAGCAATGCATTTCAAAGGATGGATATTGCATGAAGTCTGGTGAGATGGAATTGTGCCAGATTTTATATTACTTGAAAAACTGTAATGCTATGGGAGAAATCCTGCTACTTCTACAATTCTTATGGCAATTTAAATATGATACAAGTCACAATAGAAGAAGTAGACCATATGTGTGCATGGAGGTGGTCATGCCAGCACCATTTCTGATGGGAACTGGACTTAAGGAGAGGACATGAAAAATTATATATTCTCCATGGAGCTTCTTTGATACCAAGATCTTCTTTTTCTTTTCTTTCTGTTTCAGCATTAGATACACACCTCTACACTTGTTGGAATGGCAAATGCCAGATGCTTTCTGGTGGTAAAGAACTATGGAGGGCAGCAAGTCATCGACAAATGAATACTGTGTATTGTACTTAGGTTTGGAGACTCATATAGAAATAATTCCTACACAGTGGGCAAGTAAGGCTGAACCTCTTGTGAATTTAAATCTTTCAGCATGATGGTTCTGTCTTGGGATCCATGGTTAGACATGGGAGTGCAGACTAAATAGATCAAGTAGGTGTGTTTTTGAGCAGGCAGAATCAGCTGTGGCATCAAGAATAGAGTAATTTTCCATGTGTGCTATGGCCTTTGGAACATGGAGATATTCAAAGGAATCATATAGAATGATAAAATACCCTGTAGAAACACACCAGAACCAAGGGCATAGGTAAATTATCTAGAAGTTATTAAATAGTATCAAAGAGAAAACAAGAATATTTACTCCCTAAGATTACAACCTTAGATATTCTAAAAATGAGCACATTTGAATGCTAAATGATTAACAACAAAAGACAAAAATATCCATTTTTTTCTGTTGTTAAAAAGGCTAAAACTATCAATTTTTATTGATATGTGTGTTTGGATAATCCAACAGAAGACATTGCTAAAAACATTGCATGCACTTCTCATTAAGTTAAGAGAAAGTGAAGCATACAAGCATCTAGCAGTAGTGTTCGATACATGGCAAGTAATGAAATCTATGTTCTGTTCCAATTTCTTTTGGGTTGATGAACACATTTTGTAATAGTATGGTAGAGAAAAAATTGTGGGAATGACTTTTTTGAGAAGTTTTGATTGTAGCTTGCCTTTTCAAATGCCTTTCACCCAGCTTGTAACCAAGCCAATAATGTGCTATGAGATCATTTACAAGTGTGTACTCATTTTGATTACACACTGTATACACAGTCTGTTAAAATTAACTGGCCTTTAAGAAAAACTTTGTACTCAATCTTGCTATATCTTTAACATCCAACATAATTAACCTATGACTATAAGCTATGATGTAGCATATTCTGTCTTTCATTTGTGACCAATCCATGCCTCTGACTCAGAACAATGTATGTGTGTGCATTAGATACAGTAGTTAGATCCAAGTCTGTGCACTATTCAATAAAACAGCAAGACACTGAAAACTATGTTCCTCACAAGAAAACAAATTAAGAGAAACATGTGGACATAGATTGACAACATCAAACTGTGGCTTTGTGTACTCTTCTGAGTTAAGAGAACAAAAATCCAGTATACTCCCTTGTGAGACTTCTATAAAAGACTGATTAAGAAAATAAATTCTCCATTCCTTTTCTATATTGTACTTACCATGCTGTTGGATAAGCAGAGAGGACAATGTTTATTAAGGAGATCAGTATTCTTCTGGATAAATCAGACCCACTCTTTGCTAAATTGCAGACACCAAGGATCAATTTCTTTTGCATCATATCAAACCCAAAATAATCTGTATTGTTGGTCATCTGGGCACAAGCAGATAGTCGTCTTTCTGAACCTCAGTCTTTAGTCTTCAGGATAAAGTGTAGCATCTAACACGCTCACAGCAAATCATGTAGGAATAGCCAGAAGACGACATGGGGCAACAGTCTGAAGCAGTTAGTGACATAAATACAGAAGGTCTTTTGAATTTCAATTTCACACCAAAGAGCTAATAGAACCATATGCATTAAATATTTATGGTAACTAAACTGGAATTTCTATCTCTGTAAGACAGACTTTTTTACAATCAGTCTTTCTAAGAAGAGAATGATTTGGGGTGTGTTCTTATTCCATCCTTCTAGAGGATCATGCTTTTTGTTGCTGGTGTTTTGCTTTAATCAGGGCATTAGGTAATGGTCAAAGACAACTGAAGAATATTGCTAGAGTTGCTTTACTTAAAAATCTTTTGTGGTATGGGGAAGTGTCTCCAAAAAGTTTATGGTTATAGGCTTTGTCTCAACCAATGAAATGATGGACATTTTAAAAGTGGGGCCTAAGGGGACATCCTTAGTAGAACCCAGCTCTTTCCACTTCCTGTAGGCTATATCCTGGGCCTGTAGTGAATTGATCTTGCTCTACCATGCATTCATGCCATCATGTGCTTCCTCACCACAGACCCAAAAGCAATGGACAATATCATGGAATAGACCCTCGATAGTATCTCTCTCATTGATTATCTCAGGTATTTATTGCAGCAGCAGAAAAGCTGACACAAAATCATTCGTGTAGTTATTACCTCTGAATTAAAGCCTGAATCACGTCTTAATGGAATGGGAGGCTTGTAAGTCTCAGGAATCTCAGACAGTTCCAAGACTCATGATACCCAAGGTTACAAAAGCATTGAGCAATACTGGGAAACAGGAGCTTGTCTTTGGTGGAGCTGCCCACAAGTAGGGCAGAGAGCTCGAGGGAGAGGTGTGAGCTATAGTGAGCTAAGTCCCATGTTTGGGCAGACTTTTCAGCAACATAGTACATTTGAGTCACCAATGCATCCCTAAGCAACCTCAATAAGGATATTGGTTTACCTGGTAGATTAGAGTGGGTTTTGTTGTTTGTTTGTTTGATTTTTGTTGTTGTTTCTGGACTGTCATTGGTGCCTTTCTGAAATGAATGAGCATTTGTTTACATCTCCCCTAAAAAAAGCCACATAAGACTGAGATCAAAGCCATGGGTCTCATGGTGGGAGGAGGTGGGAGGCACTACACACTACTGCTTCTCTTCTGAGCTCATGAATTCCACATCCTTATTCATCACCAGGCATGGTTTCATAATTTGGATCAGGAGGAAATACCTGGAGCCAACACAAGAAAGAACAAGTTAAAAAAGGGATTATGACATGATTCTGCTGTAATGAGCTGAAGGATAGTGGCATTGTCTATGAGGGTCATCATCATTTGTTGAGTATGGGATTAGCTCAATAAGGTTTCAGGAATAACTCCATGAAGTCAAGTTTCAAAGCAGGGTTCCACAAGGCAAAGGGAACTGTGGTGCCCCTCCACTCCTTGTCTTTGAAACTTCTTATAAATGTAAGAAGCACATTTCCCACAAACACTGAAATATATATACATATATCCTGCCAAAAGATTCATGCTCAGTCCTAGAATGCCTGGAGCCTTTACTGCTTAGCTCCCTTTGAGAGATTCTGCTGCTTGCACTGGAAGCTGGCAGGAGGCTAAGGGCATCAGTGCTCCTTTGAGGAAGATGTTGGCACTCTTCTCCACTATAATGATTGCCTATTTTTGTTACTTGGTGTCATCCTTTCTGACTATGCTATCCTTGGCAGCAGAAAGGATTCTGTTTGCTGTGCTTCTGCCGCCGCCACTGCCAGTGGTTCTCTGCTTTTCGGAACATCATCTTCTGAGTCTTAGTATGCTGGCCTCACTCCCGTCAGTGATTGCTATGTTGGGCTCTCTCAGCTGCCCAGAGTGCCTCTGTTTTCCTGTACCTACCTGAGTACCTGGCGATTAGTGAGTCAGCACAGCGTTCTTCCCCTAACTGCTGGCAGAGAATGGCGGAAATGCAGCCTTTCAGCAGTGGGAGCAGTGATTTTATTTTACCTGGTTTCTGAACAGGGGATCTCGTGTACACCAAACCTTGTGACTGAGAGCTTCCAACACTGGAAAAAACCCTTCAAAGCATGCAGGGATTTGGGTTATTTAGCTATTACCTTTGCTCTTAGATCAACTTCATGTCCTGCCCAGCATTAAGTCTTGCATTGTCTGTCAGGCCAGGGTGGTGGTAAGTCATCTATCTCCTGCCCCTTCACAGGAATCCAGTTAATTATTAATAGATTCTTCAGATGCCTCTCCTGCTTCATGCTGCCAGCAGTATTTTACCATAGTGCAAAATTTTTAACCTCACATTTTGACTCTAGTTTATTAAAAACAGCTCTTGTATCGTTTGCTTTGCTTTTAGAAGGTGCTCATGTGATTGTGAGATGGTCAGCTGTTTCCTTGGTTTGTACCCTAGATGCTATTGAGTTATTTTCTTTTCTCTATTTTTTGACAGCCAAAGATAACTTCTTGGAACATTATACCACAATTGAAAATTACTGGCCCAATGGATGAGGAAATCAGTAAAGGAAGACTCAGAGGGCTGAAGATTAAGACATAATCCAAAGACTCTCTGCTTGTCTAAATCCCTTCTTCAATTCCAGAATGGACAGAGTTCTGCTTGATTGAAATCTGTTTGGGGCTGCTGGCAAGAATTGGGGACAATGACTACATCAACAGATGAGAATACAGACCATCTCTTTATCTCCCTCCTCAAAGTGAGTGTTAAACATGATAGGTTTTCCCCCTTTTTCCCTTATCAACAAACCATAGAACTCTTCCATATTAATGGTTAATGTTTCTTCTGTGTAAATGGTTGCATAGTGCTCATATAAATATACCAATGATTTTAACTTATCTCAATGAAGTCTACTTTTTTATTATAAAGAAAAGAAAGTTGAAATATATGTAAATATCAATAAAATGGATTGCAATCAGGCCTGATATCACAGGCTGATAATGCCAGCTGTCTGTGAAGCCTAGGCAGGAAGACCACAATTTTAAGGTTATTTTAGTGAATCTATCTTCAGAACACAGAGATGAGGTATAGCACACTCTGAATTTAACTTCTCAAGCAAATCCACAAATCCTTGGCACAGGCCTCTCCTGTTCTCAGACTCATGGAATCATGTCTAGTTAAAGAACAAGTATAGGAAGGGGACCCTGGTCTCTAATTTCATATGAATGAAAACAACATAGAAATATTCAACAAACTGTACAGCTAGCAGTTAATAGGTTCATTCTGACTCAGTCTCATCTGGATATCCTAAGCTTGATTTTCCATGTTTACCTTCATGTGAAAGTGTTCACCCCATAACCCCTGTTTCTACCCTTGAGTCTTCTTTTTTTTCTATTTTAATACATCTTGCTTGAGACAAATAAAGAATATATATCAATGAAAGTTCTTTCTTTCAAAGTGTTCTTTTTCTGAGGAAGGTTGATAGCCTTAAATGATCATTTTCCTGAATATGAAATAAATTGAGAGTCCAAACATAAAGAATCTTCTACTTCTGGCATTCTACAAAAGACCCTGATGATTGTCTGGCAAACTTTTAGCACTCATATTGAGCTCACCAAGCTCAGAGGCTTTTGTGTGCCTGCAGAAACCTGACCATACAAGTTTCCTCAATTTTCAGGGTCACTTTGTTATACTGGTTTAGTATCAGAGCTGGATTCTACTAAACCAGTGATAGCATCCACTCATCTACACATTGAAACATCTGCACACAGTTGAGGTAATGTGAGAAAGTACGCATAGTTTAAACATACCATGCCAGGAAGTCATCCAGGAAGTACTGTTTGACTCTCACACTAGATGTGAAGAAGTGCTTGCAAAAATAATCTCCCTAATTTTATAGGATTAAAGTTAAGGATTCCTAAGGCATGAAACCTGCTTTGAAAGCCCAAACTCATGTTGAATCATGCCAGGAAACCCAGAGCCATGCTTTATTTGAATTGAAAAATGAAAGTGTTTGCCTGACAATCATTATATTTAGAGTCTATAAAATTGCCTGCCCAAGGAGAACAGAAACTAGTTGTGCATGTGTTTTGCCTCTCAAGATTTTAGAACAACCAATGAAACTAACAGAATGCTTCGACTTTTCTTTTTTAAGATACTTCATTTGTTTGGATATATATTATCTTTAGAGAATCCAAATGGTATGCAGATAATATAGTGGTATGTGGAGATTTCCATTGCTATACTGGTTAGTTTTTTTGTTCTTTTGATACAAGCTGTGTTGCTTAGGGAAGAGGGAATGGCAATTGACATAATAATTCTATCTGATTGGCCTGTAGGTAGGTCTGTGGGACATTTTCTGGACAAATGATTGAAGTAGGAAGACCTAGCAGACTGTGGATGGCACTGGGTCCTGAATTGTGTAAGAAAACAGGCTGAGCAAGTTAATAGGCAACCTTCCTTCATAGCATCCGACCCCCGGTTCCTGTTTTGAGTTCCAGCCCTGATTTCCCCCAGTGATGGACTGTTGTCAGGATTTTAAGTGAAATAAACCCTTTTCTCCACAAGTTACTCTTGGCCATAGTGTTTTATCATGGTGATAGGAAGCAAATTGAAACAGTTACCATGTGGAAGATAGGAACACAGCAGGTGGGTATAGGATGGTGGGAGCCTTATTACAAGGAAAGTTTGTCTATGGTTGTCAGTGTCACTCCTTGTTCTCAGCTGCTAGTCTTCAGGCCCAGAATAGTTGAAGAAAAAGAATAGTGTGTGTGTGTGTGTGTGTGTGTGTGTGTGTGTGTGTGTGTGTGTGTGTGTGTGTGTTTGTGTATGTTCTGGTGTATGTGTATTCATCTGTGGGGAGGGTTGTGATTGCGTATGTATGTATGGGAGGTAGTGAGCACCCTTGCATGTGCATAGAGACTGAAAGAGAATGTTGGATGTTGTGCTGTATCACCCACCACTTTATTCCTGTAAAGTCTCTTACTGAACCTGGAGCTAGACTGGCTGGCAGCCAGAATCCTCCTATCTCTTCCCTACATAGCAGTGGTTTATAGGTGTACACAACCACACCTACCTTAAGATTGACTTTTTTCTAAGTAGGAAATATAGAAAGTCTGAATTTGGAGGATAAATTCTTTTACCTGTTTCTTGCTGTGGTTGTCTTTAAATATACAAAATGGAATCACAGTCTGTGCTCCACCACTGAACTGTGATTGTGCCTTCTTCTGTTCCTATGGTAATTTCCCTGCATCAACTTTTTGTAGCTCATCAAGCATTCCTTCAATGTCTATAACACTGACCTGCTGCCTGCATGACAAGAGTCTCTACATTCTGTTTTAGCTCCTTGGCCCCACAAGTAGACAGCAAAGGGAACGTCAGACTTGTACAAAAGCTTCTATGCATCAACTTACTCTCACTTAGTCTTTAGTATGTTGCTGGCTTAGGTCCAAGCTGTCTTGGTTGTATTGCATGTAAATGTCTTGACATGCTGTTTAAGCAGAAAGAGCAACTGTGTGCCTAATGGAGTTTCAAGGGTGAGAGGTGAAGGCTGTCCTTCCTGAATTTGCATTTAAGGGTCCATTCCTTCATTCTTTAAGCTAAGGAGGCTCAGTGTAGGGACAGAGGGGAAAGAGCCACTGATTTTGAAATCTATTGTGTTCCAAGTATTCTTTCACACAGTCAACTTGAAGTTATCTTGTTTAATTAATCCATACAAGCTAAGTCTGAAATACTCATAATTAGTATTTCACATAAATTATAGATAAAGAAACTGAAGCTTAGAAAGATCTTTGCGTCCTATCTGAAGCAGTCAGGCACAGATAGTCCACCAACAGCAGGAAAATAGGGACAAGGGCATGTGATATTTTAGACTTTGAAATCTTGACACATTCCATTATACCGTGGGAGAGCTCTCTAAGACATCTTCCCAGTTAGGAAAGAGCACCTCTCAGAAGGAGTGGTCACTATTCCAAGAAAGAGAGAGCAATCAGGATGCCAAGGTTTCCATTCATTTATATGCTTGTCTAAAGGTGGCCTTGCAGATGACGGCTGCAGAGTTTCTGTTTCTCAGGAGTCAATGAGAACCAGGCAGAAAGTGTGCATATCAGGAGACTCTGGAGACAACCTAATTTGGCTCCACCCTATCACCCCAGAGGAATTACAGACAGAACAGGGCTGTTCATGGAGAGACAGCAGCTCAAGACAGTGCTTCTATAGCTTCACTTGTCTACATCTTACCTATGTGGGTTGTTATTCTTGGTCCATACTTCAAACTCCATCACTTAAGTCATATTGTGCTAACTTCTCACCAACTATTGGAGTGCATGGTTAGGAGTCCTGAAGATTTTTTAAATGTAGGTATTTTTCCTGGATGACTCAGAGACCTTTTACTCAGAAGTACATTGATATATGTATCTATTGCTCATAGTTTGCATAGAACATTCACATTTGTGCAATGACACCACCCCCACAGTGAATGTATCATGGAACCTGGAGCAACATTTGTAAGGCTTTATTACAAATGTACTACACAGAGAGGTTTCCATTTCCAGTCATCCTCCTTGTGCTTACATCTCAGAGTCACAGAGAAAGTTTTCACTATCCCATAATGAATAGGACACGGCAGAGACCCAGCTTAGAGAGGTAATCACAGCTTCTGATTTCGATTACTTCTTCATAAAACTGCCCACTGACTTAAGAGTCACTTACCTGCAATGCATAGTTCCAACTGGCCTTCCCTGTTGCTCTGGCTCAGGGAATAAAATCCTTTGCTTTCGTGCCTCAAGTTTCTCATTGGCAAAACTGAGCAGCTACTACAGGCCAACTTGGAGTCAATTTTATGACAAGCCTGGAAACAATACAAGCTAAACTGCACCTTTTGTGGGCTCAAACACTAAGTTCCATTCAACAAATCATCTCAGTTCAATTTCTTATGCTCAAATATCATAATTTTATCATATAATATAGGAAGGGAAACTAACTTGTGATATTAAAAAAAATAGGGAAAAAAGTGAACCATCTCATGTTGAGTTCTGACCAGAACAGGATCATATTAAGATAAGGAAGAGTGGGCACATGACCAGAATTTTCTCATTTTGTAGCAGTGTTAGAATCTTTAAGAGAAAAAAAGGAGAGAATTGAGTTATTCTGTGTCAGAGTACTTGACAAGTGAAGGTGGCTGAAGTCCTTAAGTTCTTTTCTTTTCTTTGTTGGGGGGGTTGCAATATATATTTTTTATTTGAATTAGAAACAAGATTCTTTTACATGTCAATTCCAGTTCCCTCTCCCTCCCCTCTTACTCTACCCCCCAACTAAAACCCTACCTATAACATATCCTTTCTGCTCCCCCTGGAGGGTGAGACCTTCCTCAGGGTGTCATCAGATGCTATCGTATTCTTTGGGATAGGGCCTAGGCCCACCCCCGTGTGTCTTGGCTCAGGGAGTACCCCTCTATGTGGAATGGGCTCCCAAATTCCACACCTATTCTAGGGATAAGTACTGAACTACTACAGGAGGTCCGGGAGATTTCCGAGGTCTTCTCAATGAAACTCATGTTCCTGGGGTCTGGATCAGTCCCATGCTGGTATGCCAGCTATCAGTCTGGGGACCAAGAGCTCCCCGATGTTCAAGTAAGCTGTTTCTGTGGGTTTCACCATCCTGGTCTGGACCCCTTTGCTCATCACTCGTCCTTCTCTGCAACTGGATTCCAGTTCAGTTCAGTGAGTTCTTAAATGCACGCCTGTTCTTGGTAGTCTCTGTTCCCAGGTTGGAAAACTACTGGAATCAAGTAGTGTTATAAGTGCACAGAGAGTGTAGAGAGTGGCTTTTAGATAATCAATGACTGTTTAAAAATACCCCTTTCTGCTGAATCATTTGGCAGCGACTGCAGTAGTTGGTGTTCAAAGCACTTTCTCTAGAAAGTCCTTACAGATAACTCCAGCTACTGTTTCTCTCTGGCCTGTGTATGCCTTTACTTCCTGGACCCCTCATGGCCCTTTGGTAGATAGATTATGGCTTAGACTTGTTGGCTATCTCTTTTATCAACAAGGAAGTTCTTTGAGAGTTTATTTTTCCTGTGTATGCTCAGTATCAGGGTTATGTCTCATAATGGCAACCCTTAGAATACTCATTAATGGAATTAATGGATTATTGAGTGGTGTGTGTGTGTGTGTGTGTGTGTGTGTGTGTGTGTGTGTGTGTGTGTGTGAGAGAGAGAGTGTGTGTGAGAGGGAGAGAGACAGAGAGAGAGAAAAGAAATTTTAATATTTTGATAATATTTTTAGGGACTAGAAAGTGAAAAACAAAATACACAAATAGAAGTCAATGTTGCAACCTTGAGTCTGTACTATATGGGTCAAGCTACCAGATTATAAACTCAAGAGGTTTCTATTTTATAGTCTTGGGACAAAAAAACCTTCTCAAATAAACTTCAGGCCTTCAGCCATTTGGATGAGTCCCACCCACAGTTTAAGGGTGATCACCTTACTTATGGTTAAGGAGGTGTAAAAGTTAATCACATTCACAAAAACCCTTTACAGTACCATCAGGACTAATGTTTCACCAGATTATTGGGCACAGCCAAGTAGCAACATAAAATGGATGGGCATAACACATGGAAATTGAATGGTGCTTACAGAACCATTACTAGACACAAAACCAGGGTCTAGACATAAAACACGGGAGAGCACATTTTCACAATTCTTCACCAAGTTCTATTTGTCTATGAATCACTTGGAGATCTTTATTAAACAGATTATCATCTGTTATGTTGAAGGTAGGGCCTGGAATTCTGTTTTTCTTTCAGGTCCTGTTCATACTGGCCTGGAGTATGAATAGCAAGATCTTTGGTGGTCTGTATAAGAGAATTAAATGGCCCTGAATGGTGACATCTCCCTAAAATTGGTTGGGATTGGTACACAAGATGCAGAATGCTCAGTGCAGGGAATTATGTTTAACAGAGATGGGCCAGAAAGGATGTAACAATTTCAGTAAACTTCTGCAAAGGAACAGCAGAAAACTTAAGGACTGAAACAACTGGACCCCTTTGAAATCCTAGAAGAGTATAAAGTATGTTAGCTCCAGTGTAAGGTAGAAGGGCCAGTATTTGCCATGGTTCAGATACTAACCATGGTGAAATGAAGCTACAATGGTGTTCTATGTAGCAGCTGGTTGTGTGAGTGGCTCTACATCAGTGGTTCTCAAATTTTCTCACTGAAACTTCCCTAAAAGCAGAGAGAATCCAAAGATTCTGTTCTCAAAAGTCTGTCTTAACAAAGTTCACACTCCTTTGGTACAGAAATTTTTCATTTTAAAGTCATATAGATATTTTTATGCTGTAGAATATCTATATCTGTCTTAAAGCCTTTCATTGGATTTACCACCAGCAAAAATGAAGTCTCTGGAACCAGAACTCACTTCTTTTCATCTTCCTGGTGTACACCAGGTACCACCTGGAGGATCACTTAACCAGGATCTTAGATCATGTATATACTGGCATTCTAAGAGGTTGACAACTACTGTTCATGAGCAAGGCTGGCCCTTTGAATTTCTGTAAATAACACTGTCCAAGCAGAGCTATATCATCATACATTGTTGTCTGTGGTGTTTTCATTCTGAAAAGGAAGAGTTGTGTACTTGCTTCAGAAGCTTTGGGGCCCACAAGCCAAAGGTATTTGCAATCTATAGCTTCATAGAATTAATTAATCCAAATGGAAACTGCAAAGCTCAAAGGATTTTATTGGTGGGGAAAGGGTGTCTTGTGAATTGTGATTTGAGAAGTATAGGCTAACACAGTGCTAAGCCAGTGTTCTAAGGAATGCAGGAGAGGCAGAGCTTATATGAGCTGAACACTGCTGATTTATTACAAAGGTGGGGAAACCTGCTGGACTTTGAGAACACTTTCTATGTAACAGAGGATCTGTAAACAATAGAAGGCATATAAAGGAAAGTGTAGATGTGGATCAAAAAAACCCATAAAACAAGGCCCAGTAAACTCCAGATCACCCTGCAGTTTTAGGCACAATGTGAATCTATTCCTCAGATCCCTGGAGTCACTGGAGGAGTGCTGCCCAGTCTGCATTCCCAGCAGTAAGTGAGATGTAACTGTGAGTAGTTTCCTTAGTGGCCTTTTGGTGGCTTTCCTCATGATAGCCATTTAATTTGCATGGTAGAAAATGCTTGCCTACTCCTATCTAGTTCACCCTGTTGGTTATTCCTAATATTGATGCCATTACTTTTCTGAGTTCATATGTAATGGGACCCTTAAGACTTATAAACCTGGCAAGCTTGAGCCAAATGGCTCTAGGTGACTATCAGATATTGGGATCTTAGGCATGAGCCAGATACTAGTCATACACACTTACATAATGAAGAGGAAGCCACACAGGGATAGGCCTGTTCACCCGAACCTGCTGTAGCAACCCCATCTAGCTCAAGATAAAGGTGTGTGATGTCAGAAAACACAATGCCTTCAGCTGTAAGCTGTTCTGTAAAGGAAATTAGTGTTTAGACAACCCAAAACTGATAAGAATTTTAAAAGCCTAATTTAAAGAGGAAACTAGAAGAGTGGTTATAAGGAAAGAGGGAAAGATACCTGCTCAAGGCACCTGGAGGGATTCAGCATCTTGAGACATGCGAGCTTAAGTGGGAAAGACAGCTAGCAGAGTTAAAGCAAAGCTTTGAGAAACTGTGGAAGGTTTAATCAGGGATAAATGTATCTGACAGATGCATAGGGAAGACTCTGGCTGAGAATAGTGCATAGGCCAAGAGAAATGGAGAATGGTCTTGAAATTGAGCAACAAGAAGAGTGAAAGGCAACATCTTGGTTGTTCACACAGAAAGGGAAGGCAATTTACACAAATGGCTCTCACTTACAATTGACTGATGTGAATCAGTCAGAAGAACCTGATGGTACTAAGGAGGCAATCCAAAGTGTAGCTTCAAGATGCTGCTAAGGGTTACATACCTGAGGGTTAGAGGAAAAGTAAGAGAAATACACACACACACACACACACACACACACACACACAGAGAGAGAGAGAGAGAGAGAGAGAGAGAGAGAGAGAGAGAGAGAGAGAGAGAGAGAGACACCCAGGATTTCAAGGTATTCAGGAGTACTTAATTTCAGAACCTGAAAAAAAAGAATGTCGTTTGTAAGACAAAAAGAAGCACATTTCTTGGAGCAAAGTCTGGAAAGTAACATCCCAAGATGTACAGGATCAGAAAGAGATTCATACATGGGAGGATTTCAATTTTTTTCTACTTTCCATTGTCCCCCTTTTCTTTTTTGTCTTTAAATAGGTAAGCTTGTTTTTTATAGTTATGCCATATATGCTAAAATGTAGTATATTAAATCTAATTGCCTTTATATATAATTTACCCATAAATCTTTCCTCTGGGTAAAGTACTCCAAATGGGTGTTCCTCCCTCCCACCCCCTGCAAATAGAATGACTGTTCCAGCTATTGTTACTGCTTATCCACTGGGCAGCAGAGGTGCAAAGATTACAAGGGTGGGAACTCGCTCTCCAGCAGAGATTATCTCCCCTCCCTGCTTTCCTACTGGCACCCAGGTGCACATATAAGTGACATCTGCTCCAGGCATGAGAGTGACCCAGTGGATGACTAAGTTGTGATGATGGCAGTGACTTCATTTCTTCTTTGTTCAGGTGGTTTTGAGTTGGAGCCAAAACCCATACTAATATATATTGTTATGCATCAGTTCTTCCTCCAAACGCTAAGACACTGTAGTGAATTTGTGACAAAAAAGTACAACAGGAGCAAAAAAGAAAAGGTGATTTTCACAGAAGAACCTATCACAGCTATTGGTCCTCAGTCTGATGCTCTTACTGACAGTGTCTCTAATTTAGTGAAAGCAGTATCCCTCGGGCAACAATGGTAAATCCAGAGGAAGAGTTAGGATTTTAAACAGCAGAATGGGGATTTATAGGAAGGGTATGGAGAACACCGTGGATAGGAGAATGTTATGGTCAAAGAGACAGATGGCAGGGAGCTCCAGCCAAAGGGCCCCTTTTGAAGCAGACCAAGAAGTGTCTGAGAATGCAGAAGCTGAGGACAGTAGAGAATCAGTCTGGGAATGGAGGGACAGATCTGTGCTTTCAGAACACAGGAGACAGATGTGATGTGGAAGGTAGGCAGCTGTAAGTCTGAGGTTTGAAGATGCACAGTCAGTACTTTGAAGTGAAACTTGTCCAAAGTGGGGAGGAGCAAGAAGAATGTACTTGAAACAGGTAATGTTCAATACTGAACATTGAAAAGTATTGAGGGCACTAGGTTGGTGCTAACTAGAGTAAACGTAGTTCATGATAGAAGAAGAAAACTTTAGTTGGGAGTAAGGGGAATGGGAAAATACAGGGTTTGGATACTTTCTCAGGACACTTAGCATGGAAAGACAGGGTGGATGTGGTCGATTTGTGTATTGGGTAGGGGAGGAAGGCTACAAAGGTCTCACAGCCTGTTTGTTTTTCTTCCCAGTTTAATCTAATGCAGGAGTGTGGGTCAGGCTCTTGAAGCCTTTGTTATAGTTGCATATCAGCCTGTTTGAAAGGGTCCACCCTGTGATTCATATAGTGAATAATTGGAGTTTAATGAATAGGTTAGCATTTCCCAACAATACAGGGTTGAGTTAGATGTGCGTGCAAGAATTTTAGTTGCTTGTGTAACATTATATTTCCAGTAACTTCCTTAGTGAGATGTGCTTGCTCTCTGGTTTAGAATAAGTTTATAATTAATCTAGCAAATTAATCTACCATTGTCTGTTTTTAACACACACACACACACACACACACACACACACTAAACATTAAAACATTTTCTTTCTGTCTTTTCCTACTTGTGTATTATTAACAATCTACTGGTGCTTTGTATTTTACAGGCTTGGACCCCTTAAAAAGTAACTATCATGTGGTTGAGAGACAATCTTGTCAAGTTATTAATATATTTAAAAAAAATCACAACAGAAGGTGGCATGATGGGCCAAGGCCAAGACTAAGAGTGCAGGGGGAGGTATATGATGCTGCTGCATCGTAGACTATAGGATCAATCCTGCTTTTTATTTAAAGTAATGTTTTATTCACCAAGGATTCTCCATGTACTAATTTCTGTTGTTAGTAGACAGGCCCTTACTATGTAGCCCTAGGTCTCTTAGAACTACGTTGGACTAGGCTGTGCTGGATGTGTGACTTCCTCAAGCTTTCACTAAGCTCAAATCCTCATTTGCCAAATCCTCATTTGGTGGAGATGACCAAATTAGTATGTTAATACATATAAAATACTTAAGAATACAGTCATAAGTTGAGTATCATTGTGAGACAAAGCAAGTAATCTACGTATACAATATATGACAGTACTGTCCAGTAGACACTACATACCAACCCACTATATTTTAAAATAGCATTTTTAAGATATGTGAAAGCAAATGATAGAATTAATCATAACAATTTCATCAAACCAAATACGTCTAAAATATTATTTTAGTATGCAATCCATACTGATTATGAATGGTCTAGTTGAATTTTATGCTAAATCCTAGAAATTGAATATTTTATAATTGAGATCTTAGTTTGGACATGGTCCCTCCCAAGTGTTCAATGGTCTCATGTGTTGATGTCGTGTTTAGAGTATTACAAGAGTGCTTCACTGGCCTATTAAAAAGGAAAGAGAAGGCATTTTTAACCTTTAATTGAAAAAAGAAAAATCAAACAACTTTAGAAAGACCACAGACTCCAAGTCCACAATAGTTTCTGTCATCCTTTTAGAAGTTCTCATGTAGTATTTGAAAGATGATTATTTGGGAACACAACTGGAAAATAAGGCATTACAGAGAGTATGTTACTTCCTACATGTGTATCCATTTATCGCATCACTTCTGCTTGTGAAGTAGCTCTCATACTTTTATTTGATTTCTATTGGATTCTAAAGACTTTCTAGAGTGGTTTATGAGATCAGTAAGTAGGGATTTAAATCCCTTCAATTGTAAGTTACCAATAAACATTTGGGAATGTCACACAAAATCATTTAATGTACTTTAAAAGCCTCAATAAATCCAAGCTTGAGAGAAAACACACACACACACACACACACACACACACACACACACACACACACACACACACACACACACAAAACATTAGTGTGTCTCTGTATACAGAAAAGCCTCAATGAGCATATTAATATATGTTTAATTAGTAATGAGAAAAGCATACATACCTAAATTAAAAATCGTTAAGGAATCAAGAATTCTACTTTTAAAGAAACTGTTGCATTCCGTCAAATAAAAAAATAAGAATGGAAGACCTAGAATGATGATATAATGTTGCCAAGAGGGTAATTTGCTTAATATTTTCTGAAGAACATGTTCCATATGCTATTGAGGAAACATGCAGCATCAGAAACATTCTTTAGGATGTTAACTTCAAGTATCTTTGTTTCTTGGCCTTCCTCAACCTGTCTAGAGCACGTGATACCTTCCGTTATATGCAGTGATGTATTTGAAATGACTGAAAACACACATTTGAATTTGCAGGAAAAAAATGAGCCAGAATCATAACGAAGAAGTTACTTTGTACAGCATGTGAAATATCACTTTTGTGGGATACACTTTATTTACTGCATTTAACATTTTGCTTCCTGACATAATTTAAAAGTATGTGCATTGACACATTTGGGTTATGGTTCCTAGGGACTTAATTCTTTTTTTTTATTAAATTGGCTTAATTTTTTATACTATATTGTATCATATCCATTCCCTTCCCAGGTTTTCACCACCTCTCTACCTACCCAACTTCATGTTCTTTCTTTCTCACAAAAACAAAAACAAACAAAACAACAACAAAATAAAAAACAAAAAACTAACAAAGCAATCAAAAAGGCAAAAAATACCAAAACAACACACACACACACACACACACACACACACACACCGAGAGAGAGAGAGAGAGAGAGAGAGAGAGAGAGAGAGAGAGAGAGAGAGAGAGAACCATTGAGTTCATTTTGTGTTGGCCTCACACTCCTTAGCATGGGGCTTGCTCTGGATTGTGGTTGATATTCTCAGTGTCATTCCACTGGAATAAACTGATTTACCCTCTCTCACAATTGCAAACAGCTTATTGGCTAAAGGTGTGACTTTGTGATACACTTCCTTGTTTCTGCACAGTGATTTTTTTTTTGTCTATATTGAACTTGTACAGGTCTTCTGCATGCTGCCACAATCTCTGAGTTCACAGTGTATCAGACCTGTTTTGTCTGGAAGACTCTATTTCTGTGGCATCATCCACTAACTCCCTTCAGCTATTATAATATTTCCACCTTCTCTTCTGAAAAGATCACTGAGTTTTGATAAAGGTGTCCCATTAAGGCCCGAGTTTTCCAAAGTATCTCACTTGTTGACTTGTGTGTCTCATTGTTAATTCCCACGTACTGTAAGAAGCTTCTCTGATGAGTTTTAAGTAGGCAGTCGTTTCTGAATATAACAATGTTTTATTAAAAGTCATCTTATTGCTATGTCTCCTTAGCAAAGTAATAGTAGAAGGTTCCCCCTAGGCCCATGAGCTATCTAGTCTCTGGTTCTTGGCCTTAAATCCATTTTTTTAAAAAGTGGTTTTGGTTACTCCCAAAACAATTGTATTATCAATGCACCTGTGTACCTTGTAGGCAGAGAGCTATTGTAAGTCACAGAATTCCTAGATGCATCTTGATGATTACTTTTTTTCCTCTCGTAATGTATATAGAACCTTCCAGCACAATGAATGCTAGTCAGTAGGGATGAAGTTTCTAGTTGGGCATCAGCTCATTTTTTTTCCATTTTGATGACATAAGTAATTAGCATCTTAAATAACAGGGCCTTATACTTAAGTTAAGCAGGAAAACCAATATCATTAGCTATATCCTATAATGTTTTGAGGACACCTAGGGGACTCCTGTGGCCAATAGCTCAACACGATATTCCTGGTACTGGGAGTTTTAGTTGATAGGATAAGAAGTCTAGTTGAGGCATCATCTCTTTCTCTCCTCCCAGATTTCTGTGTGCACACATGCTCAGTTTAGGCCTGTTTGATAGTTCATTAATAAAGTCAAGTTTCAATCCCTAGTCAAATCTACAGTGTCTGAACCTGAATTTTAACAAATGTCATAAAGTGATTGTTATGCTCATTGAAGTGGAGAAATGCTTATATAGAGAGTGCAAAAGTTGCCATACTTTAAAGAAAATAATCATTACTAGAAAGTATAACAATAATTTATTTCATCACTATTAATCAAATAGTTTTCAGTTGAAATATTTTCCATATTCAGCCATTAACTAATGTCATCTATAAATATTCTGCTGCCATTTAGAAGTGTCTGTGCCCCGAATAATCCTTTAAGAAAAGTTTTCAAGTGATTTGCAAATATTTCAAGTAATGCACACAGGTATTTACAGTATAGGAATGCTTGTCACACAATGACACTAGGAATAATGTTCCAAAGGGAAGCTGGCCCCAGCATGGACTGAGAATTCTGTCTCCAGAATTTTTGTGTCTAGATTTCATGGTCCTGGATGCATTCTGCCCCAGTGTGACAAGTGACATTTACCTAACATATCACTAGTTCTTATAATGTGTGATTTCCCTCAGGGAGGTGCAGGTAAGGACATCTTTCATGCCTACTCATGCTGCCCTTGGTTTAGCCATCCTTATACTCCTGCCCTGATTTCACTCATAAATCACTTCCTGTCACACTTCTGGTTCCTTCCCAACTTTCCAGAGTCTTTCTGAAATCCAGGAGCCTGAAAATAGCCTCCCAGATGTGTCTGCTGCCCTCCTCTGGGATATTCTTCAGAGACAAGCTGAAAATAGCACTGGCCTTCTCAGCCTGGGACTTAGTGTTCTCAGGCAATTTTGCATTTTCAAAATTAAAATAAAGGATAGAAGACCTCCACTAGACCACATACTGTTCAGTTCACCAATTTGTTTTGTACAAGGTCACATTTTAAAACTAGAGATGTTCATAGAGAAGTGGCTGGACTCAGGACACAGTGAGATATTTTAGGCTTCTCTTCTGCACCCCATGTTAGTGGCTGAAAACATCTCAGAGCATCTGTGTTTGATGGGCAACAAAATGACACCCAGACCTTGGCGTGTTCACTTTTGAAGTGTTGAAAACATACATTAAATAAAAATCCAAACAAGATGAAGTGAACCTAAGTGAAATCTATAAAATAAATAAGAATGAATTAACATATCAAATACAGTTTCAATTTTCCAAAACAATGTAGATTGTGTTTTAATTTTAAAATTGTGATTATATATATATATATAATATATATATAATATATATATCACAATTTAGGACCAATTAAGGACCAATTTAGAATCAAGGACATATCAGAATAGCCTAGCTAAGTGTTTCCATCTTCTTTGCTTGTGGACTGTCTCACTGTCTGTTTTATGGGGGTTGTTGAGACAGGGTTTCTCTGTGGCTTTGGAGGCTGTCCTGGAACTAGCTCTTGTAGACCAGGCTGGTCTTGAACTCACAGAGATCCGCCTGCCTCTGCCTTCCAAGTGCTGAAATTAAAGGCATGTGCCACCAAGCCTGGCCTGTCTCACTCTCATAATCCTATTGAACCTCAGTTCTTCAATCCTAGTGAAATTAGGATCAGAGAGAGTGTGGGTGACCAAATTACACAGAATACAGTATAGAGCTCATCCTCAACAGGTGAATGTTGATCTTCTGTGCTTCTGTGTCCCTTTTATTAAAATTGTTTTGTGTCTTTTGAGACTTGGTACCTTTTATTAAAGCTGAAGTTAGTTTTGATTTTCTTCCTTTCAAATTATTGTTTTTTTGGGGGGAGAAAGACACACACACACACACACACACACACACAGAGAGAGAGAGAGAGAGAGAGAGAGAGAGAGAGAGAGAGAGAGAGAGAGAGAGTACATGAGAATATGAAGCTGAGTTGGGTGGGGGAATGAAGTGGAGGAGTTGAAGGAAGAGAAAAAATATGATCAAAATATATTGCACAGAAATTTTTTTTTTGGTTTTTCAAGACAGGGTTTCTCTGTGTAGCTTTGGAGCCTGTCCTGGCACTCGCTCTGGAGACCAGGCTGACCTCAAACTCACAGAAATCCATCTGCCTCTGCCTCCTAAGTGCTGTGACTATAGGAGTGTCCTGCCACTTCCTGGCTTGGTTTTTTTCAAAATGTCGTTTCTCTGTGTAGTCCTGGCTGTCCTGGAACTCATTCTGTAAACCAGGCTAGTCTTGAACTCACAGAGCTCTGCCTGCTTCTGCCTCCCAAGTGCTGGGATTAAAGGCGTGTGCCAACAATGCCCGGCCAGAAATATTTTTAATAAAAATTAATTTAGAAAAATAACTTAGGTGCAAAGATTTTTTTTTGACCAGAGTTTCCAATTTCTATCTGCTGTTCTGTGTCTAAATAGCTGAATGGTGGATTCTGTTTTCTGCAATTTAGGAGTTTTGTCCTCTGGCCCAACCCATCCCCCAGTTCAGACTGGGCTGGCAGATCTCTGTAGCCTGTAACCTAGTTTTTCTACTTGATCACTCTACTTGTCTTATCATTAATAACCCACTTCAGCACTGAGCCCTAAGAAAGGCGGGCATTTCAATGTGGCACAATGAAAAAAGAAGAAGCAATTCTAAGGCAGTAAAGACCATTAAATAATTGCCTCTAGTTTTGACTTTACCAAGAAGAGAATTGAAAGTGTCCAAGTCCTACATTAATGCAAATTCTCCCACCAATACTCTGGCCAGTCAGAGGACTTGACATTAAGTAGAACAGTAAAAGGAGCCTAGCAAAGAATTTTTCTGGAAAGTGCTTTCAGGATAAAAGCACTTCATGGAATTTTAATTAAAGCTCATGCTTCAGAGTTACAGTATTTGGGTTTTATTTTTTAATTTTTTATTCATTTTACATACCAGCCACAGTTCCCCTCCCTTCCCTCCTCGGGGCCCCTCTTTCCCAACTCTCCACCTCCCACCTACTTCTTAGAAAGAGTAAATAAAGCCTTCCTTGGGAAGTCAACAAAGTCTGGCATACCAAGTTGAGCCAGGACCAAGCCCCTCCCCTCTGTATCAAGGTTGAGCAAGGCATCTCATCACAGGGAATGGGCTCCAAAAAGACAGCTCAAGCAACAGGTACAGGTCCTGGTCCCACTGCCAGGGGCTCCACAAACAAACATGACTGTTATCTACATTTAGAGGGCCTAGTCTGTCCCATGCAGGTTCCCCAGCTGTTGGTCTAGAGTCCATGAGCTGGATCATTTGTCTCTGTTTCAGAGAAAAAATTTTACTAGACAACATAAATAAAGATGATGGTATTACTGGTCTGAAGTGCAAAAGACACAACATTTTACAATGACTGAGGAATTTATAAATGGAACAATAATTTATTTTAAATTGTTAGGCAAGAAGAAGTGTGATGCTAATGATTAAATATATTTTTCAATTCTAAGAATACTAAATAATTTGTATACAACTCTTGAAGGAAATTTAAAATAACTATATTTTAAGAAATCTGTATGTTTTCATAAAGTGCCAAGGCATTTTTTAAAAATATATCATTTTTATCTTATGTGTATGGGTGTTTTGCCTGCACAAATGTCTATGCACCTAGCATGTGAAAGCCTAGTGGTAGTGGGAGCCATAGAGGGTGTTAGATCCCTGAATTTGGAGTTATAAATGATTGTGGTCCTCCACATGTTTAAGTCTGTGTCTGTTCCTTTCATTCAAACCTGCTATCCTTAAGCCCACACATAAGATGTGGTTTGCCAGTTGGAACTCACTGGTTGGGCTGGGAGGGGTAAGCTTTCTGGAACACTGTTTTTTTCTGCAGTCTGTCTCTGCTGATCTTGCTGCTTCCCCCATGAGCCCTGCTGGGGTGACGTGCCCCCCTTACCATTGACTGGAGAAAGCAAGCCTGGACTACACCTCCATTTATGCTATTGGGAGTTGCAGCAACTTTTATTTTTTATTAGAAAGAGATCTACCTCCAAGGACTGTTTCCTACTCCACCCTAGAAACTGTCTAGAAAGAAGTTAGGCATCTGCTTCAGGCATACTTTGTGTCTCCCTAGTTTTTCAGTCTTGCAGTTTAAATCCTGCCAGAGTATCTGAAGGCTTGCAGAGCTCTTAAAGACACTGGGCTGAAATTTTAATTAAATTTGGCCTGTGGTTAAATTCATCTAAGTGATTTTGAACAACAAAAAAACTCTCAGAAGATTCTAATGTGGGCTTACTTTGAATTTACTCTCCCTTCTTTCCTGTTCCCTCCTCCATTCCCTTTCTTTCCTGTTCTGTATCTTTCCTTTGCTCCCCACCTCTGCCTGTCACTGACCTGTCCCTGTAGATACTCACCAGGAGCAAATGCCTTTGACTCACTGACCCCACATAACAGATGCAGTCCCTTACTGCAGGATCCATCATGAAGTCACCTAGGTGCAACTGTGTGGATCCAGGTCTAGATCCCTTAAACAAATAACAATCTCTTTAGTATTGCCCAAAATGTTGTAGGAATGTTATTTATACTACAGTGTTGCATCTTTACCCCTGTCTTATAAGATATACATATTACCCCAGGATTATAGGTGACACAGACACATAGAAGAAACTCCAAGATTCCCACCCCCTTTCTGTCCAGCACAGAACTGTGAGGACTGAAAGATTTGAAGGTAGATGAGATCCAATTTGGGTCCTTTAAAAGTGGAGAATTTCTCTAGTTAGCACAAAGATATTATACAAATGAAGACATTCCATATGGTGTTGGCTTTGAATGTGTGAGAGAACATGTGACAATAAATGTAGGTGGCCTCAAAGAAAAGGCCGATTCCATGGCTTGCAGTGGCAAAAGTGACCTCAGATGTATAGTCACAGGAAACAGTATTCTGCTAGTACACTGAGTGAACTTGAATGTCCAAGCTTCTCCAGAACTTCCAGATTAGAAGCCAGCCTACTTGGACCTTAGACCCCGGTTCTAAACCACACAGAGAACAGGGACTTCAAGATGTCAGGGAGACTTCCATCTACAGAAATGTCAGTTGACACATGAATGGTATGGTAAGGGGCTAACCTCATGGAAATTTGTTATACCGCAATAAAAACTTCACACTGGTAACCAGCAAGAAATTAGACCAGAGGAATTGAGAAAGCCAGGGCTACAGTTCAAACAGAATAGGCCAATAACTCCTCTGGACTACAGTACGCCTTCTTGTCCATAGTAGAGACCCTTCCATGAAATGTCTAAGCCTCAGCTATGCTATGAAACTACCTATTAGGCTCTTTGTTTTTCTATACATATTTTCTCAAGTTTCAGACCTTCGCTAAGCATTCATCACACTCTGTGACTATAAAGCTGCTATTTGCTGGCTTGCAACAGCAAGCCAGGCTTTGGTGGCTCATGCCTTTAATCCCAGAACTCGGGAGGCAGAGGCAGGTGGATCTCTGTGAGTTCGAGGCCAGCCTGGTCTACAGAGCAAGTTCCAGGACAGTCTTGAAAACAATAAAGAAACCCTGTCTCAAAAAAAAAAAAACACAAATGCAACAGCAAAATTAGCACAATTTCCCCTCATTTATTATTTCATGGCTCATACTTCCCACAGTTCAAGCATAATTAGCAATGTTACCTTCCATTAAGAAGAACTTCCTTCACCATATCATTTGACAGGAAGCACTCTACGGATTTTCTTTGGCAGATCTGAATTGCTACCAACACTACTTTTGTACCATGGGACCAAATAAAACAAGTATTACTTTAACACAAGCCCATGACACAGTGACAGTCAGTTTGCTCTCTTGGACATTTATAAAGTGAAGAGGCATACATGCAGTGTACATGTGCTGGATCACAGAGTGACTTTCAGTATATATGTACACACACACACACACACACACACACACACACACAGAGAGAGAGAGAGAGAGAGAGAGAGAGAGAGAGAGAGAGTTACAAAATGCATATACCAGGCTATGAGGTGATATAGAGAGTATATATGTGGGACTGAGTGGCAACACAGTCTCTTGCAAGAAGAAAAGGATGAGTAAGGTTTTGTCATGTCACTTACAATAGTGCACAATTTAGAACTTAGGAATCATTTCTGAAATTTTCTATTTACTACTTTGGGATCATGGTTTGTAGCTAATAATGGAATATATTGAAGGTAAAATTTTAGATAATGGCAAGATACTAAGATAATGGTATTTTAAATTCACACCCCTGGCATTCTAGCTACATTGAATAGTGAACCAGATACTAATTTCTCTAACTCATGTTCAATATTTTGTAATTAAACCAAATGCATTGACTCATCTTGAAGAAATTTCCAGAAGGCCAATTTATCATTTACGTGAAAGTTTTGGATAGAAGTCCTCATGTTTTCTGGAACTGACTCATGTTAGGTTTCACTGGGATGCGATTGCTTGTGTACATTGTTTGTAGTTGATATTGTCAGGTGTGTGTAATGTTATACAGGAGAAGGCCTACATTACTTAATGACAGACTCCCTCACTGCCCATGCTTAGTCCCATGTTTTAAATTTTTATTCTATGTGCCTGCCTGTTTGCATATGTGTGTGCTGGTACACAGAGTGTACACAGAGACAAAACCTAGAGTTATAGGTGTTTTCTGGACATTTGACTTATTATATGGGGACTGGGATCTGAACTCTGGTCCTAATGACTATGAAACAAGTGCTTTTTTTTTTTTTTTTTTTTTTTTTTTTTTTTTTTTACCACTGAGACATCCCTTACCCCTCTAGCCTCAATGTTATACCTGATCTATATTCAGTCATAGTACTCATTCCTTTGGAGTCTCTTGTACTTCAGGCTACACATATCACTTAAGATTTACAATTATTCTCTTTCACAGAAGAACACCATTAATTTACTGATTCTCAGATAAGAGCCTTTCTTTCTATAACTCTTAAAAACATTACTTTCTGACTTGTAATCACATACCAGCTACAGTGTTTTCTAAATAATGTCTTTGAACCTTATGTATGGTAACAATGTTATTTCTGAAAGGTTCAGGCATTATGCTGGCCTGCCCCTGTTACCTGGTGAAACAGGCAGTACCCTGGTCAGCCCAAGGTTCCATGGGAACTAAGTCTGCACACAGGTGCAGAGGACCCCTTTAAAAGATAAGTCCCTGCCCATTTACGCTCTCTGTTTCTCTGTTTCTGTCTCTCTGTTCCCGTTCTCTGTCCCACTCTTTGTCCCGCTCTCTGTGCTACTCTGTCTCCCACCTATGCTCTCGCTCTGTCTCTCTATGGCGACCGGCCATGGCGGTCAGCCATTTACCCTGTTCCTCCTCTTAGTCTCCCCATTCTGCCGGGCCTTATAATAAACTTATAGTCAATATGTCTGTCTCAGCATTTCTCTTTTCTTCTTTTTAAACAAAACAATAACAATTTCCAGGTTACAGGTAAGTCATCTGAGGCACACAATTCTGAAAGCAACATCTCTCCAAGGCACACAACTGATAAAGAGAAGTGAGGAGAAAATTGTTTTTTCTGACCTCTAGGCCCCTGCTTCAAATTTACTTATCTTCAGAGAAGCCCTGGAAGTCTGGGGTGTCTCTTTGCAAAGTTACAGTGTCCTTCACCTGAATGGCTTGTATCTTGTACAGAGTCCGTCCTCAGGCACCTTTTCTGTCAGCTTACTCTGCTGCCCACCACAGCCATACATCAGCAATATAAATTCTGTTGTCCTTATTGATGCTAGTTTATGTAAAAGCCACATTTTTGTCAGTCAATTCTTAATCATACAGATAAGTTCATAGGGACAAGAACATAACACCAGTTTTCCTAAGTATCATCTATAAATCCCCTCTTTTCAGATAAAGGAAAAACTTACGTATACATACACCCAATAAATCATTCTATGTACTAATAGTAACCATGTTTGTGAGTAGATTAGCCGTGTTCTTCAGTATGCAATCTTCATTCTTGTATTTCCAAGCCACATCTTAATAAACAAGTGGCCACAATTTTCTTCTCCACTATATCTAATGCTCCTAAAATTATAAAGAAATGAAAGGGGGAAAATTACCAGAAGAGGAGCATCATGGAATATTTGGATGCAGTTCGCTTAGAAATTAGTAGATCTTTAAATCCTCTCATAGCTATGTCATTCTGTGTTTTCTAGGCTCTGGAAGCTGCAACGTTTATATGCTAAGTAAGGATAATATGAGGATGTTACACTGTTGTGCTCATGTTATTATTACTATTAACATTGAGACATGACAGTGAAAAGTTAGCCTAGATACTGAAGGTCATAAATGCTCTGGGGGAAGCTGCTCTTATATGGCCCCAATTATACATGTAGAGACACATTCTTTTTATGTTTACATGTAGAAATTTTTCCTGGGAATGTAACAATAAGGCAATCCACTGTTTCAGAAATAATTGGTGTTTGCGGTATTCACCCTTGCGGGTGGCTGCCAGTATCTACCTCCTGGAAGACTTTATACTTAGGAAAGTTAGTTGCAAGATGCAAATGCAAGCTTCACAATGGATAGAAGCATGTCTCAATCTTGATATACCCAGCATGCACTACAGCAAGTTACTCCATGAAGTGATTATTAAGTAATAAATGAAGGGATAATGTTGTATTCTCCAGTGAAGTCAAGTGTCAGTGGTAGACCAGGAAAGAATCATAACTGTATTTCTTCTAGTTTGTTTAGGAGATTGATCATTGGAACTAATGTTTCTGCAAAATCAAAATTAGGTATAAGTTTCCTTAAGCTCCAAAGTTCAGCCACCTCATTTAATGTACACAGTTATTCATCTTACAGTATTTTCCTTGCATTCATTTCTTCATATTTTCCACCAAACCTCTAGCAGTCCTGTTGATTGTTTTCCTGAAATCTTAGCACTCTAGAAATATACCCATATGATAAATGCTCACAGTTTTTGTCATACCAATAAGCCAGATAAAGCTGCCAGTAATCCAAGTATTACAAGAATATTTTTATTATTATTTGTATTATTTGTAGGCCACCATGTGCATAATTTATTAAAAACATTTTCCCTCTTGGAGCCACTGTACAAATATTGCTTAATGTGATCCTTAAAAGAGACGAAGTGTCATTATAGCACATTACAGTACATGTTGCTAACACACTGCAAAGAATCAACCACACTCAACACTGAAGAAATAGATACTATTAAAAAAATGGGGTACAGATCTGAACAGAGAATTCTCAACAGAAGAAACTCAAATGGCCAAAAGACATTTAAGGAATTGCTCAACATCCTTAGCCACCAGGGAAATGTCAATCAAAAGGAACCTTGGATAAGATCTTACACGTGTGAGAATGCCTAAGATCAAAAACACTGATGACAATTTATACTGGAGAAGATGTGGAGTAAGGGGAACACTCCTCCGTTGCTTATAGGAGTGCAAACTTGTACAGTCACTTTAGAAATCAGTATGGTGGTTTCGTAGAAAATTGGGAATCAATCTACTTCAAGACTCAGAATATACCCAAAGGATGCACAATCATACCACAAATTTGCTCAACTATGTTCATAGTAGTATTATTAGTAATAGCCAGAACCTGCAAACAGCCTAGATGCCCCTTAACTGAAGAATGGATAAAGAAAATGTGGTACATTTACACAATGAAATATTACTCATCAGTAATAAAAAACAAAACAAAACAACAAAAACCAAAGACATCTTGAAATAATGGATAGAACTAGAAAGAAACCATCCTGACTGTACAGTATGTACTCAGTCATAAGTGGATATTAGATGTAAAGCAAAGGATAACCAGGCTACAATCCACAACTCCAGAGAAGCTCGTAAAAAAGGAGGATCCTAAAAGGAACACACATGGAGGGCCCCAGGAATGGAAATAGTTAAGATATCCTGGGTCAACTGGGAGGGAGGGTAGAAGGGAAGGGATGGAGCAAGGTGGGTGTCAAGGTCATGATTGAGAAAACGAAAGACAGCCCACTATTCTAGACTGACAGCTGGGAAACCTGTATGCCAAAATAGGCCCTCTGAATATGGGTGACAGTTATGTGGCTAGATCTGTTGGGGGTTGGGGTCTGGCAGTTTGGACCAGGACTTAACCCTGGTGCCATGAACTGGCTTTTTGGAGCCCAATCCCTATGGTAAGATACCTTGCTCAGCCTTGATAAGGGGGGAAAGGGCTTGGTCTTGCCACGACTTGATATGCCAGACTTTGTTGACTCCCCAAGGAAGACTTTACCCCTTCTGTAGAGTGGAAGGGGGGGGTTGATGGGAAGGTGAGGGATGGGGAACTGGGGTTGGTATGTAAAATGAAAAATAATTTTTTAAAATAAAATGTGTCTTTGTGTGTGTGTGTGTGTGTGTGTGTGTGTGTGTGTGTGTGTGTGTGAGAGAGAGAGAGAGAGAGAGAGAGAGAGAGAGAGAGAGAGAGAGAGAGAGAGAGAGAGAGAGAGACTCTCTACTAATATCTTCAACAATGAAAAGTTACCACCTGGGGAAACATTTGGTATCTGGGAAAAATCTCAATATTCATTAAGAAATAATTATAAATAAGCTGGGTCACCAAACTAAAAAATAGCAGGTTGTATTGTTTTGTTTTGTTTTTACTAAAATCAACATAGTGCACTCAGCCAATGAGCCATATTTTCTTGTATGTTTCATAAATGAGTCTGCAGACAGTTTGGGGAAACTAGCTCTGGAATGTGGTGAGCCATGTGACTATTTGTAAAGGACTCATGTGAGGCTGTTTAGTAGGACCAGGTTCATTCACAATGCGGAAAGGCTCACACAGAGGCCCAGGTATCCTGGTCCAGGAGCCCAGGCTCTATTCATTCCTGCAAGTACACAGCACTAACTGCATTTATTGTTTACTTTACTAAATCCAGAGCAAGGAATAAGGTTAACTTATAAGGAACTAGGACATTTCCCTAGCATTTCTTTAAGGAGGCAACAAGATCCAAGACAGCTGTTGGTCATCAAAACTACTTAGCTTCTGTATGGATTTTAATGTGAAAGGGCAAGCAGCTGAGGCAGAAGCACTTGTATGTGAATTCTACAGGCAACAGCTGAAGCCCTCTGGCCTATCTGTTACTAGACCAAGGAAGAAATGTTAGTTACATCATTCAAAGACCATAGCCACTGGGATATCCGGACAGTGCTAGTTGACCAAGCTGAACCATTTCACCCTTAGGGGTAAACACCATGTGCAGTATGCCCCCAGAGCACAGCAAATGGTAATCGCAACCTGATGCTCTTAATTTTGACTTTTGTGTCCATGATGGAACTATTACCTACTATCAGGGTTCTATATTTCAAATCTGTGAAGCAGCAAGGGCAGTCTACAAACTTCACAGCATGAAAGGGAGGTAGCTTACCAAATTATCAAAAGTAACCTTTACTCTTGGCACTTTAGTGGTCATTTTCCCCAGGTAGGTACTATGTAAGGAAATCTCACAGGTCATACCTTTCGTATTGCAATGAGGTTGCTGGAGGCTGTGCAGAGAGACAGTAGAGTCAGGTAAACCATGCAGAGTTGAGAAGGAGATACCCATTTCTAAATACCAAAGCTGATATCGAAGGAAATGGGAAACCAGAGGTTGATAAATATGTGGTAGTGGTTATCATCTGGCAAACACAACCACAAAGTAAAAGAGTGACACAAAGAAGTTGGATGAGCATGAGGTTAAAGAAAGCAAACAAAGGTCTACAGAGTAGGTATTTACAATTATTTATAGATTTTCTATTAGATATAAACTTAACACATGCCATCAGATGGCCAGAGGGAAGGCAGAAGTCAGGTGCCTTTTGGAAACACGGCTGTGGAAATAGCCTATCTGTTTTAAATTTATTTTTTAGATGTAGTGTGTGTGTGTGTGTGTGTGTGTGTGTGTGTGTGTGTGTGTGTGTGTGTGTGTGTGTGTGTGTGTATGTGTGTGTGTGATGCATACACATGGAGACCAGAGGAGTAAACTGCTGTCTTCTTCCTCTGCCATTCTCTCTTTTATTGTCTTGAGACAGGGGTTTTCACTGAATCTGATGTTCACCTTTCCAGACCATCTGGCTTCCCAGTAAGTTCCTGGGACCATCTGTCTCTGACTCCCAATGCTGGAGGTTACATATATGTACTGTTATTCCTGCATTTTTACAGGGATGCTGGAGGTTGAAACACAGGAGTTCCTGTTTTCATAGCACATGCTCTTAGTCACTAACCCTGGAGATGCCCCCACTGTCCTCGACTCTAGGATCATGTGAT
Organism: Cricetulus griseus; assembly: GCF_003668045.3. Lineage (NCBI taxonomy): Eukaryota > Metazoa > Chordata > Mammalia > Rodentia > Cricetidae > Cricetulus > Cricetulus griseus. Next base: position 134,047,926 of record NC_048595.1, on the reverse strand, counting down.
TCATTGACTTCCCCATTCATAGCCACTCAGTGTTTTCCCAATTACTCTGTTCACACTTGTCACACTAATAAATCCTTGTAACAAAGGAGAGTAGCGTGTGACACCACCTCACAATCACTGTCATTGTCATCAAAGCCAAACACTCACTTTATTCATCAGAGAATCAACTTGCTCAGCACTCATATAAACATCATCTGGCTTCCTGTCTGTTTTTCAAATATACGCAGCTTCCAGGGCTTGCTTGTTTGTTCTCTTGGTGCTTCTGCTTATTTGAGTAGCACCTACTTTGTGTTTAGGAAAGCATTGCATGGAGACAAGCATTTTCTGGAACTACTTTTCTTTAAAAAGATTTTATTGTTTGAATATCCAGTATTGTCTACAGACTGAATTATTGAAACCCAGTAACCACCTAGTGACCTTATGTTTGGAAGGAGAGATTTTAGGTCTGGTTGAAGGAAGAAGGCCACAGGGCAGGGGTTATCACCAGTCACTTCCCTTCTCAGCTTCCTATCTGCCATTACACCAGCTATTTTATTCTGCCATATACTCCCTGCCATGGCTCAATCCCACATCAATGAAACCAGTCAAGCATGGATCAAAACCCCTGAAACCATGAGCCAAAATAGAAATTCCCTCAAGTTGATTTTGTTGAGGTATTTGTCATAGCAATAGAAAGATTAACAGTTGAGGACAAAGTATTAAAAGTACTAAATAGAATGTTAAGGAATTATAAAAAAATAAATAATCATACACGAAAAGAAAAGATTTGTTTGTCTGTTCAGTGTATTCTCCCGGATAGACTAGAATGTTCATGAACCTTGACCTCAGAAACTGTTACTCTCTTATGATTCTCTAATATGCTAGGAAAAAAAATATCATCTTGCCTGGCCCAGGACTAAAAGGCATTCCTAGGACTTGAGACTTTATGTTTAAAAAAAGAAAAATCTAGGTTGATCTAGCTGGCAGAGTTTATTGGTTTATCCTTTTTTTTTAAAAAAAAAAAAAAACACTCCATGGTGCATGTAGAAAATAATGAAGTGGAGAAGCTATACCTTCTCCCAATGGGGGTACAGATGTTTAGAGAAAAATGATGGACTCACATTCATGGGGTTGTGCTACGGCTGTGGTCACCCCCTCATGGGAACGTTCCTTTGAATTCCTTTAGAACTAGTAAAAGAATAGGCTCATTCAAATTATCAAGCCATTTCAAGCCCTGCAGGAAGTACTGTGAGAGATGGGTACAGAACTTCATAGACTCTCGACAGACAATAAGACAGGAAAAGCAGGATGTAGGGTCTAAGAGCCTCTGCTTCCAGCCATAGGTCCTTGGATTAGTCTCTTTCTGAGACCTCCATCTGCAATTGGAAAAGTTTGAATTTTTTTTCCTTTCCAGCTATGAAATTCACTCTCTCACCAACTTTGAAATTCCTTGGTGTCTTCCACAACCACATCTCCAACAAAGACAGTCACATAAAGAGGCCACTGTGAGCTAGAGGTATGGTAGGGATAAATTTCTAGCCTAGGACCTTAAATACAATAATATAAAAAGCCATATTCCCTATGTGGGGTCCACTGTTACCCAGAGCCGTATTACACATTAGGAATTGGCTTAAGAGCTGGTCTGACAATGGTTGTTTCCACTGTCTCACACATCTCTGGACTATCACAGGCCTGCCTGGACATGTCCTTTCCATTGTGCTAAAGCTCCAGGGATGAAGAATACCCACTGCTTTCTCACTTTTCAGCCTGTCTGTGTTTGAATTTTCTCCAGCATGTCATCCACCACAATCTGCAATCTTTTCTATAAAGCTTTTGTCTGTCTAGATTATTTAGTCTTTATCACAGAGAGTTCATACATCCCTCACAGTGTGAAAATGTCCATGGATAATATAAAACCAAAGAGAAGTGGCTACATTCCAATTCACAGACACTAAAGTTTGTTTGAAGTTTACTCTTGTGATTTTTTTTTTTTGTCATATATGTGAAACAAAGATGACTGTTAACTTGGAGGTGGTGGAATAATGTGACACGCTAGGTTTTTTCCGTGACTAAACTTTGTTCTACAGGATATAAGGTTAGGGTGCCTTGAACTGAAATTCAGATGTGGCCTTGGTTGAGTTTGTTAGCTCCCGTACTCTCAGTTCTGATATGTTTCAGTTTCTCTATCTGTGAGATTCGAGTTAACTAGTGCTACATTACAGTGCTGTCTTGAGTGAGAATCATCTGCTACCATACCTCTGTATTAGTTATCTTTCTTGTTATTGTTACAAACTGGCACCTGATAGAAGCATCTCAAGGGAAAAAGGTTTATTTTGTCTCTTAAGTCTAAAAGGATTTCAGTTTTTCATGATGGGAACACATGATGACTGAAGTAATTCTGGCCTTGGAGACAGGAACCTGTCACAGAGTTCTTCACACTTCCAAAGGACAAGGAAGTATACACACCCAGGAACAAGGCTGCAGAGTACCATTCAAAAGACTGTCCCTGGTGTCCTCTCTCAAACAGCCAGGTACAACTAAGGATTCCACAGCATGATAAAACAACACCACCACTATCTTGGAACCAGGTGTTCAAACACAGGCACCTGTGTGGAGACATTTATGATTTAAGCCATACCAGCCTGAAAGGAAAATACAACATTGTTCACTGTTGAATGGAGTGTGGATTCATGCAGGTCCATTAGATAGAAGATACAGAGGCATTCTAACAATGATTGTTTAGCCTTCTGTGGCTGCAGGGGGGGCAGCTTCTGGTGAACTGACTCACTCCAGTTTACCAAAGGGCTTTTTTATTGTTATACAATTCACACCTTTAGCAAGTCAATTTCCCTATATCAAAACCTCTTATATAGGCTCCCAGAAGGGACACCTCAAATGCAAATTGTCAGTTAAGGGACATCTGGCCTCTGGAAACCAAGTTTTGCAAAGGCTTTGAACCCCTAAGATAGGCTCAGATAAGGTTTAAATACTTCAAGCAGGAAGTATGGACCCAAAAGGTAGCAGTCACGAAAGGCAGATAAAAGCTAGGTGTTAACACTCCAAAATCAAACTAGCTGCATAACTCTGCAGGGACTCTCCCCACAGTTCACGATATGATAATGAACCTAGTTAGTTTATAATTCTTATCGTTATCTTCATGTGACTCTTAAGTCCAACAATGCCCACCCTCCAGTACTTAGAAGATAAATTTTAAACTCCATGGCCGAGATATGCAAAGCCTTTTTCTTGAATCTCACATCTACCATGACCTGCCTGCCTGTGAGCTTATCCCCTGATTGTCCAACTACCACATTGTTTCATATGTATTTGAGCCTCTTTAGTCTTCATCCTGTTTCTCGAAGAAGACCTTTTCTCTGTTTTTACCTTCTCTTCACGTTGAAATCCATTTTTGTTGGTGCTTACATCTCCTTTTCGAGCTTCCCATTCACCATATGATCAACTCTGTCTTCTCTCCTCTCATACTGAAATCAGAAAAGACAAGGTTATCTAAGATTCTGAGCTCATTGTAGACAGGCACTGTTAGCTATTTAAATCATTCTCGTAGAAGTGTTTATTACACAGTCTGGCATAGGGCAACACATGATAAACACAAGTGGAGAAAGAAGAGAAGGAAACGAAATGAAGAGAGAAGCAATCTGTTGAAATGGGCTTGAGCCTGGGCACTACTGAAATGCTGGGGCAGATGAAGTGGTTCTAAATCAGCAGCTCAACACCTCTTCTGTCATCAGTTCCTTCTGGACAGAAAAGTATTATCAAACACAACATCAATTTGTCTTTTTAGAAGCTATGTACAACTTGTCTGATAATTTTCAGGGGCAAATTTAATGTCTCCATCTATAGATTTAAGAGGATTTTGTGCAGTTGTCTAATTCTGGGACCTCGAGGATCTGTTTCCATTGATTCGGCACCAGTCTGCTGAGGCCTATTCTTGAGTATAATTTTTAAGTGATTTCCCTGGGCCTTCCCAGTTATGCTAACCATTTGGAGAAAGGAAGGAAAATAAAGATGGTGTTTCTACAATACTCAACTTTATGTGGATAAACAAAAGACCCAGGATAGCCAAAACAACCCTGTACAATAAAGGAACTTCCGGAGGCATCACTATCCCTGACAGGTCTTGAAACAGCTTGTTGTTGGAACAAAAATAGAACAATGGAATCTAATTGAAAACCCTGATACTAACCCACACACCTATGAACACCTGATCTTTTACAAAGAATAATAAAGAAAGCATCTTCAACAAATGGTGCTGACATAACTGGATGCTGGCATGTAGAGGACTGCAGATAGATCCATGTCTATCCACATGTACAAAACTTAAGTCCATATGGATCAAAGACCTCAAAATGAATCCATCCACACTGCACCTCTTAGAAGAGAAAGTGGAAAGTACCCTTGAATGAATTGATACAGGAGACATCTTCCTGAACATTACACCTGTAGCGTAGACACTGAGATTGACAATTTATAAATGGGACCTCCTGAAACTGAGAAGCTTCTGTAAGGCAAAGGACACAGTCAACAAGACAAAGCGCGGCCCACAGATTGGGAAAAGATATTCACCAACCCTATAACTGACAGAGGGCTGTTCTCCAGAATTTACAAAGAACTCAAGATGCTAGTTTCCAAAACACCTAATAATCCAATTAAAAAGTGGAGTACATAACTAAATAGAGAATTCTCAACAGAGGAATCTAAAATGGCTGAAAGACACATAAGAAAGTGCAACCGAGTTGCCCCTCAACTGAAGAATGGATAGAGAAAATGTGGTACATTTAAACAATAGAGTGCTACTCATCAGGAAAAAAATGGAATATTGAAATTCACAGGCAAGTGGATGGAACTAGAAGAAACCAATCTGAGTGAGGTAACCTAGTTACAAAAACACAAACATGCTATGTACTCACTCATATGTGGATTTTAGATGTAGAGTAAACGATTTCCAGCCTACAATCCACACTGCCAGAGAAGCTAGGAAACAAGGAGGACCCTAAGAGAGACATACATGGTCCCCTGTAGAAGGGGAAAGGTTCAAGATCTACTGAGCAAATTGGGAGCATGAGGGAGGAGAGAGGGAGCTAGGAGAATGAGAAGGGGAGAAGAGGAGGGGAGAGGAGGACATAAGAGATTAGGAAGGTTGTGTAGGGGGAAGAATAGAGGAGAGCAAAATAAGAGATACTATCAAAGAGGGAACTAGTATAGGTTTGAAGCTAAATCAGGCACTAGGGAAATGTCCAAAGATCTACAAGGATGACACCAACTAACCATCTAAGGAACAGTGGAGAGGCTACCTTAAATGCCCTCCCCTGGTAAGGAGATTGACGACTAATTTATATGCCATCCTAGAGCCTTCATCAAGCAGCTGATGCAAGTAGAAGCAGACAGCCACACCTAAAAACTGAACTGAACTGGAATCTAGTTGCAGAGAAGGAGGAGTGATGAGCAAAGTGGTCAAGACCACGCCAGTGAAACTCACAGAAACAGCTGACCTGAACAGGAGGGAGCTCTTGGCCCCCAGACTGATAACAGGGAAACCAGCATGGGACTGATCCAGACCCCATAAATGTGGGTGTCAGGGAGGAGGCCTAGGAAATCTATGAGGACTCTTGTAGTAGATCAGTACTTATCCCTAGCATAGGAATGGACTTTGGGAGCCCATTCAGCATAGAGGGATACTCCCTGAGCCTAGATACACTGGGGAAGGCCTAAACTCTATTGCAAAGGATATGACAGACTCTGAAGACTCCCCCATGGAAGGCTTCACTGTCTCTGGGGAGCATAAATGGTATGGGATAGGTAGGGTGTTAGTGGGAGGCAGGGGAGGAGGGAAAGGAGAGGGAATGGGGATTGGCGTGTAAAACAATCTTGTTTCTAATTTAAATAAAAAAATTAAAAAAAGAAATTACCAAAAATATGTTTTTTCTGGATGGGCTTAGGAGGGCTAAATAAGGGCAACCGATTAATTTGGCATTTTTTTTATATTGGGTATTGAACCCAGTGCTTTACACGTACTAGACAAGCACTCTCTCTCTCTGAGCTACATCTTCAACCCTGCCCCCTTTTGAACATCGCTATTTTGCATAAGAATCACACAAATTGTTCAGGCGAATAGACTGGGTGGAAAAGATAGGGAAAGCACAGGTTTTGTGATCTCGTGTGCTTGTTAGGGCAGAAGTGTGAAATGCATCAGCTAGGCTACCTGATGATTATGTCATTAACTGGGCTCTTTAGCATTTTGTAATAAAAGTAAAGTACAGATGCTTTTTAAAATAGTGCCAAAAGAAATTAGGAAAACTATGGAATTCTTGAGCTTGTGAGTAAACATGCAATAAGAGATTTAAGAGAATACCCAACTTACATAGTAAAGAGATTAAAGTCAATATCCAAGTCAACTTCCATTATAGCCTAAATAATGTATAAACAGCAGTTTTTAAATTCTGGAACTTTAGTGTCAGCAACAGTGGCACATCCCTGTAATCCTGGTATTCCAGAGTCTGGGGCATGAATTTGAGGTTTGAATATATCCCCCCTACACACACACACACACACACACACACACACACAGAGAGAGAGAGAGAGAGAGAGAGAGAGAGAGAGAGAGAGAGAGAGAGAGACACACAGGCACACACAGAAAAGTAAGAACTATAGCTACTTACTTTTTTAAAGTTTTTTATTTTTATTTTTTATTTGAATTAGAAAAACGATTGTTTTACATGTCAATCCCAGTTCCCACTCCCTCCCTCCTCCCCTACCATCCCCCTCCCCAACAAATACCATTTTCTGCTCCCCAGGGAGGGTGAGGCCTTCCATAGGGGGGTCGTCAGAGTCTATCATATCCTTTGGGATAGGGCTCAGGGAGTATTCCTCTATTTGGAATGGGTTCCCAAAGTCCACACCTATGCTATGGATAAGTACTGAACTACTACAGGAGGTCCCATAGATTTCTGAGGTTTCCTCACTGAAATGCATGTTCCTGGGGTCTGGATCAGTCCCATGCTGGTATCCCTGCTATCAGTCTGGGGACCATGAGCTCCCCGTTGTTCAGGTCAGCTGTTTCTGTGGGTTTAACCAGCCTGGTCTGACCCCTTTGCCCATCACTCATTCTTCTCTGCAACTGGATTCCAGTTCAGTTCAGTGATGGGTTGTGGTTGTCTGCTTCTACTTCCATCAGCTGCTGGATGAAGGCTCTAGGATGGCATATAAGTTAGTCATCAATCTCATTATCAGGGGAGGGCATTTAAGGTAGCCTCTCCTCTGTTGCTTAGATTGTTAGTCATCTTTGTAGATCTCTAGACCTTTCCCTAGTGCCTGATTTCTCTGTAAACCTAAAATGTCTCCCTCTATTATGGTATCTCCTTTCTTGCTTTCTTCTATTCTTCCCCTGAGTCAACCTTTCTGCTCCCTCATGTCCTCCTCACTCCTCCTCTTCTCCCCTTCTCATTCTCCTTGCTCCCTCCCCCCACCTCCCTTGCTCCCAATTTGCTCAGGAGATCTTGTCCCTTTCCCATTCTCCAGGGGACCATGTATGTCTCTCTTAGGATCTATAGCTACTTTCTTGACATTAAAACTGAATATAAAGCCATAGCTCAAAATTTCTTTTAGCTAGCAGTGGCAAAAGTGAGGACTTATACAACATCCCACACAACACACACACACACACACACACACACACACACACACACACACACACACACAATTCTATTTATGTGTTCTTTATCTTTTTATTCTCAGTTTCCACCATAAGTCTCTTAACACTTATAAACATTGCAAACTCCCTGCCTTTATGTGACCTAAATAAATCCTTTGAAAAGAAAATTACAAATCTATTTCTGTATTGATGCATACCTACATAATCTCAAGTAAAAACATTATTTATTGAAATGAGTGTAATCAATTAAAGTTATTTAAAAACCTATTTATTTGACTCAGCTGTAAAACCCCAAGCACCGGAACATCCTCCCCATGGCCAGCCCTCCCTCCCAACCCCAGCAGACTACATAGGCACAGGCACAAACCACACCAGTTGGGAAAACAGGTGAGTGACTGGCCTCTCAGCTGGACTTCCCCAAAGTCTGGACCTTACCTAAACCCCAGGGCACATCTTGTGCTCCTCCCCCTCCAATCCCAGCACAGCAAGACAGCTGAAATTTACCCCCTCTGTTGGAAATCTACTTCTCTGGTTCAGTCCCCACTAGTCTGCAGGCAGGTAAGAGACCTGCATTCAGGCTGTGCTCCCTCTCCCTCCATGCACTTTACTCTGACTCTCCAAGACCCACTCTGCCACTCAACCCAACTCACCTGAACAGCTGCCCTATGACCAGCCTTCTACTGCAACCCCAGAAGACTCCAAAGGCACATGTGTAAGTCCCAATAGTTGGAAGAACAGGCACAAGCATAAGCCAACCAATTAGAAGAAAAGACGAGCAAACACCAGTGTAAGAACACATTCAATGACCAAAAGAGCAATATGGCACCACCAGAACCCAGAGATCCTGCAACAGTAAGATCTGAACATTCCAATGCACCTGAAAAACAAGAAATTGAACATAACATTGCTTTATGAAGTTGATAGAGACTCTTAAAGAGGAAATGAAATACTCCCTTAAAGAAGTCGAGGAATAAACTTAATTACGTGTCACAAAAGACCACTCTAAATCTGGCATTCTTCCCTTTGTATGGCTTCAATATTTGGAGGGACAGTAAAGAAACACCAATGATTGTTGTATTTCTCAGAGGGATCTCAAGCAACAGCTTGAACCAATGAGCTTTAGCATTTGCTTTTTAAGGAAGGATCCATAGACACCACTATATATTGAATTTAAAAGGGTTCTGATAACCCAAGTAAACATTTCTGCTGCTTGAGCAACAGAAAAGTTGATCAGTGGCCAGAGAGAGAATGACAGGAGCTGCAGGAAGTCAGCTAGGAGGCAGTGACACAGAAGCAGGAATGATAGGGGTTGGAACAGAGAACTTGGCTTCACAACACACAGAAGTGTCCACCTTGGGCTTGGAGCTATTGAATGTAAAGACTGAGGAGATGAAGAGCCCAGATTTCTAGGCTGGGAAGTTGTAGGGGTAGTGACATTCCTGTGATAGCTTGAGATACAAGTAAAATTTTAATGTCTTACTTGAGAAATTTAGAAGAATACATGTTCAGATGCAATGAGATTTAACAACAGTAGGCTTAGCTAGAGATGTGTATTTCAATAATACCAGCATGTGAATGGCTGGACTCTAGAAAACAAGATCAAGTATTAATCATATGTTAGAAACACACCCTACGTTATTTCCCCAGTTACATAAGTAGCTAAGTGTGGGTGAGATTTCATGAAACAACAGTTGCTGCAGACTTCAGGGTATTCTGCCCCAGTGGATTGTTACTGTGGTATTCACAAATACAGTCAGTGCTTAATTAATATTCAGGATTTATTGCTTATTTGTTTATTTTATTGCTGGGGATCAAACCCAAAGCCCTGTCCTTACTAAGCCAACACTTTCCCACCAAACTAAAACCCTGATCCCTTAAATAATGTTTATATATAAATTATTACTTTTCATACTTTTATTTATTTATTTTAATTTTATTTTTTGTAATTAATTTTTTTAGTTCAAATTAGGAACAAGCTTACTTAACATGTCGATCTCTTCTCCCTCCCCTCCCACCCAACCCTCCTCCCCAACCCTCCACCTGCCCCCCCAACTGCATCTACTCCCCAGGCAGGGTAGAGCCCTCGATGGGGCTCCTCAAAGTCCACCACATCATCTTGGCCCGGGCTTGGCCCTCCCCCATGTGTCCAGGCCAAGAGTGCATCCCTTCACATGGGATGGGTTCTCAAAGTCCCTTCTTACACCAGGGAAAAATATTGATCCACTACCAGGGTCCCCCTAGAGTGCAGAGGCCTCCTCATTGACATCCATGTTCAGGGGTCTGGATCAGTCCTGTGCTGGCCTCCCAGACAGCAGTCTGGAGTCCATGTGCTCCCCAACAGAAGAAATGTAATTTGTTTATAGAGATCTATGAATGTAACTACTGGTCTATGAATGAAAAAAATTTAAAATCTAACTTTTTGCCAATTATTTGTACATTATCATAGGAGAATCCCTTTCTATCTGTAATTTTCTTTCTCTGTAATGATACAATTATGAGATGGCATGTCTTCAAGTTGTGATGTTTTGTACTAACTTTCAGTGGTGAAATGTCTCTTCCATTAGAAGTTTCATCTGGTAATTTATCTTCCTTTAAAGATGCGAATGTAGGAAATATCTCCTTATTCAACAGAATATAATGTAGTAAATGAAGATTTCTTCTCTCTACATAATAGTTTTTCATGGAAAGAATTAAATTGATATGTCAGTTCCAAAAATGAGGATAGGTTAGAATGTCTAGCTAGTTAGTGATCCCAGAATAGTGTGTTCACTTCTTGTGACTGGAGAGGGAAGAAACTGGGTAGAGCATGGGAAAGAATAGATCCCAACAACTCAGAGATAAGAAATTCTGACACACACAGCTCATTCATGGGTGCTTTTTCAACTGGCATGTTGCTTGGAAGAAAATAATCTCTTTGAAGTTTTTAAATCAGAAAGCTTGCCAGAGTTATGCTTAAATCTTTCACTAATTTCTTGTGTCTTTGCACCAAAAAATAAATCTAAGATAGAATTATTCTAAATTATTCATCTCTACTGAGCTATTAAATGTGAGTGTTGCTGAGAAAAATTTTCCTGAATTCTTTAAAAAATATTTATCTGATAACTGTAATTGTGGTCTGGATCATATACTAAAACTGATGGCGTTTTTTTTTTTCAGAAGATTTCATCCCAGCAAGTGAATAGTTTCATTTTCAATGTGTCCAGTAAGTTTGAGAAACTATAAATAAGCCCATGGAAGTTGACATCAGTGGCATTTCCAGCAGTCATTTTTAAGAAAAAAAAGAAAATGAAAAAACTCTTACAGTTGATTTTTCTCTGAATATAAAGGAAAGAACATTTGTTTGACCTAGAGTAAAATGTTACTGAAGTCCTCCCTGGGGTTTAGTTTTATTTCACCTAATTTCTGCCATGACTGTATCATCCTAGGTGCTGATATCATCTCTCATATATTTAGTTTTAATTAATGCCATCTACTCTTCATTTATTCTTTGAATACAGAAAAAATGCTCAAGTAATGAGTTAGGCCACAGCAATATAGAAGTTGGCTATCTCTGTGACTCACATGCTTAAGGGGAAAGTGAAGTGTGAAAAGGTAAAGACCATTTTTAACTGCAGGACTTTTCAGAATCCTTCTATGCGAACACACATTTTAAACCTCCAGAGAATATTCAGACATAATTTGTTCATGTGAGTATTTCTTTCTCTTATCTCTGGTGAATACCAAACCAGAGTGACATAGGCTGTTGTTCTCCAACTTCTAAAATCTCCCCTGAAGATACTGGAAGAGACTGTCCATCAGAACCAAATGGTGTCATCTGCATAATTATAACTTTACTTCCTTCCACAAGATAATTTGCCAAGACACCGACCTTTAAAAATCTTTCATGTGCTTCTTGGTTCTGTACTAAAATGTCTCTATTTTTATCATATCCCTTTTTGCTTGTTTATTTTCTGAGATAGGGCCTCCTGTATACTAGGATCACCTCAAACTTCCTAGATAGCCAAAGATAGATTTGAACTTCTGATCCATCTGCTTCTAGTTCCTGAGTACCAACATTTCAGAAGGGCATCATTACTACCAATATATGTGGTATTATAGATCAAACCCAGGTCTTCAAGTGTGCTAGGAAAACACTTCACTAACTGAGCTATATTCCCAGTCCCTAGAAGGCCTTCTCCTGGTATCAGTGGAGGAGGAGCTGTCATGAAAAATTTTTCTCAATTCTCAGTCCCAAGAAATGTGCTCTACCTCATTGTTACTTTTGTTTCTGTCTTTCAGAAACAATGCACCAGATTTTCCCCCAAACATTTGCTGTTAAACTAGTTTGAGCCAATTATGTGACTTCAATCTTACCAATTTGGAGAAAGAATTCGTGTAATTTTTTTTGAGTGTAACGTCATTCCAGGCTGCTCTTTTTGTCCAAGATTTTTTGATTTCCTCAACTAAAGCATTTCACTTTAATAATACAACTAGTTACATTCTATTTCCAGGCCTATTAAATTTTGTTTTATAACTTTTCTGAGTGTTAGTAATGGACATAAATAGAGAAAGGGGAATAAATATAAAAAAGAAGAAGGAAAAAATAATCGCCTCTTGTATGTTCCTATGATTCATGCCCACCCCTCCTTCTGGTCTAAAAAGTTTTTTTTTTTTCAACAAAGCAGTTTTCAAGAAACCTGCAGCAAAACTGAATTTGTCCCATGAACACCAATGATCTTAAAGAGGGGTGAGAAGCTCAGCTCACGGCTTGTGAGAGGAGAATGAAGAATATTCCACAGTAAGTCAAAGAAGAGTCACAGACCCTGAAGCCAGAAATGATACAAAACTGAGCCATGTTATAAAACAATTGGACACATGAAGCTAAGCACAGAAGAACTGAAAGAATAGAGTTGGCCCTTTGAATCAGAGTCATGGAATCAGGAAAGCTAAGAACAAGTGAGCAGGGTCGTAGTACAGAACATGAGAGGCATTTGCTAAGAACCATTTCTTGTTCATATATTATGTGAATACACTTTGTACACTGTGTGCATCTTGTAGTTCACTCTTCCTGGGTCACTCCTAGCATTGTGTCCAGCATTTCCAGGGGAATGTACAATTGGAATAATACTCCTCTCAACACCAATTACCTGAATTTCAACAGTCTTTGCTCTCTGTTGAGCTGAGGTAGTGATACAGAGATGGTGGTGAATTTCTTTATAGGCAAATGTAATTACACAAACAGGAAACTAAAGAGGTAACTAAGATAGGCAGCTATGAAAGTCAGTGTTAGAAAAGTTTCAAGGGTTAGCTATATAACCTAGATTCTATAAACTATATCAGGAAAATTGCCTTATAGTTATTTAATTCAGGAAAATTATTTTATAGTTATTTAGTTCAAGAATTGTAGCTCATAAAAATCTAAATAAACAGTAAAATAAACATCCAACACACCCTCCTCTAAATCATAAATAAGAGGCAGGAATAGGATAAGACACAAAACACCTAAGGAAGCCCACAAAGTTCACCCTGATAGGATCCTACCAAGTTTCTCCAGTCTCACTATAATGGTACTGACTCTGCTTTTTGAAAGGAAACATGGGAGTCAACCATAAGCCATGGAAATGGGTCCTCTTCTTTTTGTCTTTATCTCTTTCTTCTTAAGTTTAACTCTGAGATGTAATCTCATACGTCTTTGATACTGAAAGTAAGACACCAATTTCATGGCTTACACAGTGCCTGAGAACATGGGTCTGTGAATCACACACATGAAGCCTATCTCTATCCTTTGTTACCCTGTATAACTTTGGGCAAGTACCTTAATCCCTCTGTGCCTGTTAAAATAGATTATATGTATAAAAAATCCTAGAGAATTCAGGCATACAGGACAAACATAGTATATATCATATTAGCTACTACTATGATTATCTCTATAATTAAAATGTTGGAAATACTTTTAAGCTCCTAAAGCTAAGGATAATGATTTGCTCCCTTTTTTTTCTCCATACTCTAACATGGTACCTGACACATAGTAGATGATAGAAAAAAAATTGTGAACAAATGAATGCAAGCACTGATGAATGAATCAACGGAAGCGATGACTGACTTTCCCATTGATTATTCAATTTGTGTGGCTGCTCCAGGTAAAACATATTTGAGAAATGACAGTAAAATGCAACAGTGAAGTAAATGAATCAGATTTGGACATAGACAAATCTAACTTTATGCCAAAATGTTCATGATTTCTGAGATACTCTGCTTCATTCCTTTGAAGTCATGATTGTAATGAGAATCTACCCTTTTACCCTAATGGAACAAGGAAGAGAATTTAAACCACTCACTCATCATATCAAACTGAGCCTGTTTACTTCTCTTCAGCTCTTGCTGTGAACTCCTGTATACAATCATTCTACATTATTAAAGTTAACCATCTTGCTACATTAATATTTGTTACTTTAAATACCATAAAACTCAACTTTAATGTTTAAGTATTGCTTTATTTTATTAATTTAATTACTTAATATTGATTATTAAATAGTAACTATGAAGGACATTTTTTAAGTGTAGTAAGTTCCAACATCTATTGGTAATCTGCTGATGCTTTCTCCACATGATCAAGTAAAATCTTTCTACTTTGAGCTCAATGACTTGATTGGTGATTTATCAGCAAGAATGAAGAGTGGAATTTTATGCTGTAAATATCACTATTCGACCTCATGACAGCACAGAGAATGACAGTCATATGTCCTATGGGCTTTCTTCCTATTAGAAAGAAAAAGATTCAGTGTTCTATTAGAGCTGTGATCCTGTGTCCTGGGTGAACTTTTGTCCTCTCTGGCTATTGTTTGCTTTGTACACAAGCAGCTTGGAGCTTTTGTAATCAGATATGGAAAGTCTAGTGACCAAGATTAACAATAGTGCAAAGACCAGAGTCTAGCAACACTGACAGAGAACAAAAGACAAGAAATCCTTTGTGATTTCTATTTGGAGGCACAATACAAAATTGTAACCTGTTAACTATCTAGTCTTCAGTAACCATGGGTTTTAAAGACAAATAAAAGCCAGAAACTGTTTCTAGATGTTGGTTTGTTTTGCCATTCTGACAGATTGGGAAGTGTTTCAGTTTGGAACAGAGCCTGTGCAGATGACATAGCACAGGCAGGAGTGACTGACTCCAGCTGGTCATCTCTGGTCTACCAGACCTGTAAACTCTTCTGCTCTATTCCACCCACCTCTTAAGTTCTGAGAGGTAGTGAGTGTTCATTTCAAGGGGAACCTCTTTTGTATTAAGGAAATAAGAAATAGGAGCTTTATGTGCCCACTAGGTCTCCTTGGTATCTAGCAGGGAATCTGGAGACTTTTGCTGGAAGTAAAAGCCACTAAATACTCCATTGATGAGCAGATACTGACTTAGGGGAATTTATATATGATTCTGCAATGTTTAGTGTCTTTCCAGGGTCACCAGAAATTTTCCTTTCAGTTCATTCCTTGTCTTCCATTATAGCCTTCCTCCTCTCCAGTTTCACAACTGCTAATAGAACATTCATGATCTTTCCATAAAGTATTTTTTAATATCCTGGTATACTTGTTTTGTGGCTCTGGATGACACAAGATTTGCTATTAAGCACTTCATTTCTCTCCAATAAGAGATTACTAGACTGAAGACAGTCCTTAGAATAGGTTTAACGTGGACCTTTAGAAAATGCAGTAATCCTGATATATATAGTTCACATGCTTGATTTCACAATAAGAATGCAATATTTACCCCCTTCTTTCTAGATTCCTACAAAAGATAGTGATTTTTATTCTTGCTGCTGACGACACAAAAGGCATCTATTCCCCCTCCTAAACAAAGGTTGAATCATTCCAGAATCACAAGAGAGGCACATGACCCAGTAATTGGGTGGTGAAGAAGCTTTTGAGTAATGACTTCTGGTCATTTGGAAACTGTAATCACAGTGTTTAAATGTTCACAGTGTAATTACCAAGAGACCCATTTCCTGAAAAGGATGTTTGTTTTGGAAACTTTTTTATAATATTATTTCTATTTAAAACTTTAATCTCAAGAAAACATTTAAAGGCTTTATGTCTGAGTTCAGATTTGAAAACTAGTATTTTCAAATTTTAAGAAAATGCAAGAAATTAATAGAATGAACTATAGTTGGGCTGTAACTAAAAACCATGGCAATACAAGTTCTTTGGTTGTCCTGTCCATGGAAGAAGCATAGGATTTCTACTTTCAGACAAACTGAATCCATGGGGTCAGCTTTCTAAGGGGTGGGGGAGACCAGATTTTACCAAACTGGAGTCTTTCCCTTCTATGTTTTGGGGCCAACGTGCACCTCTTCTTGAATGTCAATATATTATACATGTTAAACTTCTCATGTTCCCAGGTGATGCCAGCTTTTCACTGTCCGGAACAATGACTTTAATTAAGATCAGTGGACCAGGAGCTCTTGTTCCTTCACAGACGGAGAAGGGTATTTTTTTGCCCCGTGTGTGTGATCTGGACGCCAAGAGCTTTCTACTGAGTTCACTTGCAAACAACCAAAACAATGGGTCCAGAAGAATGGTTGATTCATTTTTGTTGAAGTGCATGGTCCTTACAGGTGCACCTATTAAGGAAATACAGACAACAGGAAATTAGAGAGCTCTTGCCAACAGCACTGCTTAAAAGATGAATGGAAATGAAATGTGAAAAGAAGAAAGTTACCATTGAGCAAGGCCAGGTAGTGTGACTAGAAAACTATGAGGTTGAACATCGCCAAGAACTCCTTTTGTCCCTCATGAGAATTTCCTGTGGAACGACTCCATTTAGGTTTCATGTACTAAAATGAAACAAGCTTGCCTTGCATACCTCATTTCTTTCACTGCACATTAAGGGCATATGGTCCAATTCCTAGGTATGAAGTTTCTGTTCATTTCAAACCTTAAAATTTTTCTTAAAGGAATGAATAGAACTATGTTGAAGAACACTTAAATTTTAATTAGTCTCATTAGTTGCTAAGAATGTGATTGCCAGGAAGTGAGTGTGAGAAGATGATGATTTTCTTTATGGAATTAAAGACTCACTTAGGGGTTGCATTCATAAGTTATCTATGCTGTTGATATATTAGTAAGCATACACCAAATAAATTGATTTCTATTGCATGATTCTACTTGACATGCCATATCTAATGTCCAGCACTTTGTCCCATGTTCATAGAAACAAAAATATAGAAGGGTGGGATTGCCATGGGATTGAAAGAAGATAGGATAGGAATTGTTCAGTGTACATTGAAGTTCAGTTATTCAGGATAAAGATAGGAATTTCTAGAGTTCTATGAATTTAATTATGTGATCAGCAAAATGGTGTTTGATACTGAGAGAGTAAATTATATTAAGTAACTTTTTGCTACAATAAAAGTGAAAATACAAATGAAATCCTCTGAGTGATTGGTTAATATTCAGCAGTATAATACTTTAAAAATGGCAATCAGTTTAAAAAAGAATTGCCATTAATTTGAAATGGGTAGTTTGCAGAGAGCTGTGCATCCATTGCATCTACATTCACTTATTTTTAAAAGTGTTGCAGGCTGTTGTGAGGCATATTGCTTTTCTTAAGTATTTGCTGCAACTCCCTGGGATTTGAAATGAAAGAATGTACCATATGCAACCTGCCAGCACAATAATTAAGATGTGTTATTTCATCTCATCTCCTTGTGCTTTCTCTGACTTCCCAAAGAGAGGAACAGTATGAAAATGAGTATCCACCTGTCTGGAGCATGGACACATTATGGTAGAGCAGAGTTCTCTCCATTACTGTTGATAGACATTGTCTCTGTAGTGAGGCATAAAATTTCTTGTTTTAAAACAAAAGATTTGTGCATCATCTGCTACTAAAGAAAAACCTACTCCATCTTAACTAATGCATGGTCATTGATTAAAACACTTTGATAGTTAAAAAATGAGAATTTTTTGTACCTTATCTCACCACTCCCGTCATTTCTAATGGCAATCAAATTTTTTACACTTTCAACTGTTTCTTCTGATAGCTACTACTAAACTCAATGTTGTTTTCCATATTTCATAATTTATCAGTTTTGAATCTTTGTTTTGTACTGTAAAAGTGGAAGTTAATCTCTCTCACCTCCCCCTCACTGTATTGCATTACATTGCAATAATGAAATCACAATGTACACATCATACTTCTTAGGAAATACATTCTGAATATTTCTTAAACACAAATTTACAGTGAAAAAAATCAGTCTTCAAGATGATAATGGCAGAAGGCATAGTCTCTGGATGGTGAGGGGAAAATAAATCCAAAGGAGCAAAATGGACACTCTACCATGTGAGCAAGAGACAAAAAATGCTGCTTATGGAGAATGGCTCCTTTCCAGATGTTGGTGCCCTAGTCTTGAACATCTTAGCCTCTATAATTGAGGAAAATAATGCCTTCCTAAAATCTTTGCTTTTGTTGTTTTCTTTTCCTTTTTTTTTTTTTTTGGCTTTTCAAGACAGGGTTTCTCTGTGTAGCTTTGGAGCCTATCCTGGCACTCACTCTGGCCTCGAACTCACAGAGATCTGCTTGCCTCTGCCTCCTGAGTGCTGGGATTAAAGGTGTGTGCCACCAAAGCCCAGCTGTTGTTTTCTTCTGTGATGATTTTTCTATGAATGTAGCCCAGTTTCCAAAGTGATGGGATGACAGGCAAGTTAAACCATGAATGGCTCTCAAGCTTTCAAAAATTTATTACTTCAACAAATAGGCTTTGTTGTTGTAGCATCCTAAACAGACGAATGCTAGCTCTTTTTCATTTTGGTTTATCTCCATAGAAGCTTCCTGAAAACTGATACCTCAGAGATAACTTTTCTGACTCCTAATATTTTGAGGCATTATAAATATCCTATCAAAATTTGCCTGATATGTTGGATTGATACTGTATTCCTGATGAAAACCATTCCTTCAAAATCCCCTCATTTTCTGTGTCTAGGGCAAAGTCAGAGACTATATTCATGGAGAGTCTTTTACTGATGAATGACCAGGCTTTGTAGTTTTTGCATTTCAAATATTTCATCTCAGCAGAATTTTAGACTTTTTTCTTCCTAAATTTAGTAGCAGGAAAGTTTTTGTTTGTTTCTGTCATCCATAGAAATGACAGTTATTAAGGGTCTTTTTTCTTCTGCTGAGTGTGTGTGTGTGTGTGTGTGTGTGTGTGTGTGTGTGTGTGTGTGTGTAGTGGGGGGGCAACATCTGGTAGTATTCCCATTTTCTTGATTGGACTCTACTTTTCTTACCTATATTTTCTTTTCTCACTATGTGTGTTAACTGTAATTTATTCTATTTTCTATATTTCCCAGACTATGTTTTTCAACCTATCTTTAGAAATTATTATTTAGGAGCACTGGCTGCTCTTTCAGAGGTCCTGAGTTCAATTCCCAGCAACTACATGGTGGCTTACAATCATCAGTAATGAGATCTGGTACATTCTTCTGGTGTGCAAGCACATGTGTAAGCAGAACACTGTATACATAAATAACTAAATCTTTAAAAAAAGAAATTATTCTTTTAATCAGCATATTTTTAATGTCTGTGGGAATTTGGTGGATGTAAGATCATCCATACTTCTCTCTCCACATCTGTCCCTGCTTGGGTGGAGCTGATATCACACTGGAACATCCAAAGCTATCTTCCATCTCAGTGTTTTAATTTGGCCAAATACTGTATTTTATTCTATTGCCTTAAATCTAGTGTAGCACTTTCCTTTTACTTCCATATTTATATCCTCAATAGATACATTGAAAATATCTTCTCTGTGTAAACTGCATTTTTGACAGACTTGGTCTTCTCAAGACTCTGTGAATAAAGGGAATTGATTATATATAGCCCTCTAAATTCCAAGTTTGCAAAACAAAAATGCTAGCAAATGTTTAATATAAGAACATCAGTTAATGTGCTCTTTAAAATGAGGACATCCAAGGAGGGAGTCTTAGTCAAAGTCATATTTGCTTTCTGTAACTTACAGAGTTAATTACATAACATTGAGTTAGAGACAGATATACTTTAAATGTGAAGTGTGTCTCAACAAGTTAGAGAAGACTCCAAGAAGTTATTTTGTGCTCAACAACTTTGAATGAGAAGTAAGAAGAGCTCATTTCTGTGATTATAAAAGGGACTTCACAGATTTCAAAAGATCAATAGCAAACATGAAAGAATCAACATGCCAAAATGATTAAAAGTGAAGACTTCAAAATAATGTTGCTTATATTAGTCTGCTTGTGCTATGGGCTAGACACTTGACTGTGTGAAATTATATAATATCCTACTAATAAAAAATGTTAGTAATGGTCTCCTTAAAGCATATTATATGTACCAAATAATGTAATGAATACAAAATGTTCAACAAATATTAGTTTAAAACATGGTAGATACAATGTGAAACTGATCTAATTTAAGAACAGAACAGCAAAGTTTCAAGACAAGGAGGAACCATGGCTTAGAAAAAGTATTAAGAACAAAAACAACAACAAACATTTTGCTATAAATACAGCCTGAGGGAAATAAGGAACAGATGTGATGACTGGAATACATAGTGTCCTGTAGAGAAATGATAGAATGGGAAAAGATAAAATAAAATTTCCCACCTTTTCTTCTGTTAAGGAAATGGATGATTTCATCATGTTGGTAGGAAAAAGTTAGCAATTCACTAAGTAACAGAAACTAGGACCAAAACTGCAAGAAAGCAAGTTGTTTATTCTAAAAGAGATTACATTTTCTGTGTGAATCTTTTCCCACGACACAGGGAGAATTTGCAACTGGGCCAATGGCTGTATGGCAAGAAATTGTTGATCTCATAAAAGATACAGCGATGGGACCAAGGTGACAACAAACTCCTGACCTTAGCATCAGTCTCTCACGCAAACCTCATGGACAAGAACATTTAGATTATGTAGTGAGACAGGGATAGTTAATGTTAGTTCTAGTTAACAAGGAAGTTCTGTTTGTGCCAGGAGGGGCTTATCCGGGTGACTGACATGACTGACAAAGAATCTGTCACAAATACAAGAGTGCAAGCAAAATATTCACTAACAAACCTGGTATTCTATCCGAAAGTGTGGTGTATGGTGTTGGTGTATTTTGCACATGTATATGTATGTATAAAAATATTTACTAATAGTCAAAGTGACCAGTTATAACTTTAAGGAAAACATAAGCACTATGTGTGGCAAACTGGAAAATTACTATGGTGATATCAAAGTAGAAGGAATGAAAATATACCACACTGACTTTAAGATTATGATAAAAGATTTAACAAAATAGTGCAGAAAATATAAAGAAACAAGTACATAAGAAAACATAAAATATACCTTTTTCATATATGTTACATGATGAATAAAAATAAATTGCATTGATAAAATAACACAAATGCATAAAATTTATAATAAAGCATAGATAAAAATGTTTAATGCAGAAATAAAGAGCCTCTCTTATAATGTTAAGTTACAGTTAGGCAGTTATGTTTAAGTAGCTTTTATATGAAAGTCAATTAGTTAATTTGACTTGAGGCTATTATCAGAACATTATGATTGTGAATATAAACAATGTAACACATCTCTCCCAAGACAGATGACTTCACTGAAACCATGATGCCTGATGTTACTAGGGTTAATTGGAGTCATGGTTTCAGAGCTTCTGTTCAGATCTTCTGTTCATCTTGCAGGGGTCAATGAGACACAGTAGTTTACATCATGGTGGCATAGAAGCATGAAAGCAGGAAGGAGCCAAGGTGGCTAAAAATACATCTCATGACCTCCTTCCTCAAACTAGGCCCCCTCTTCCCTTCCATCTCATAATAATGTTAAGATATTATGGATCCAGCAAGGGATTAGTGCACTCAGCAAGTTAGAGTCCTCAAGCTGGAATCATGTCTGAAGCACTTCCACAGACACATGAGAGGTATGCCTCCCTAATATAGTTATTTATTCCTCTCATGAAGTTGAACATCAGAATTAAGTATCATAAGAGTTAAGTGGTATCCATAAAATTTTATTGTCTAGGAAAGGAAATTGATTTGTTCTCTCTTATTCCATTTACAAACATGTAGAATGCTGTTGACCTAGCATAGACTTTTCAAGGACAAACTTTTGTAGAGATGTCTGCTAACTCTAAAAGATAGCAAACAATAGAATAGAGACTTTCTGGTGAGAAGAAGATGTGTTTTAGTAAAAAGAAGCAAACATGTGAGACTTCCTTAAAGGCCATTGGATTAGTAAATGCCAAGAAAAAAAAAAAAAGACACATTCCTTCTAAGTTTCATAAAATGAAATGAGGAAAATGCATGGAAACTTCTACGTTCAAACAGACACTACAGTTATATCAATCCATACTGGTGATGGATTAGCATCAATCCATGATGCTAAGAAAGAGGCTCTGCTGTAGGTTTACAATCTACTCCTTAACTGGGAGATGGTCCTCGCTTTGTGTGGTGGTTCTGTGAAGCGTTATTGATTATGTCCCTTTTTACTGATGCTCCTACTTATCTGGAATATACTCATATAAATTCCAGCCTTCTTCAATCAAGTGCTATATGTCTACATGTATGTACATGTATCAGGTATGCATAAAATAAGAAGCCTTACGAGAGAGGTCTTCACACTACTTGGTGTTTCACAGTGAGTGGCCTTTAAGAAAACTGTGACAGACCTGTTCAATGGTGCCACTTTTAAGTCATGTTAAAACTAAACAGAAACCATCTCTAGAATATAAAATGCAATTATAACCTTTGAATGCTTTAACAACAAACCAATAATGTCAGCTGAATATCTTAGAATTGTGGTCTGAGTACACGAATAAGGTTACTGAGACAATAAGAATAACATTGAAAACTGTAAAATCACAAGTGATTTCTTTACAAATAATTTCCCTGAGGAACATTGCCCTGTACTCACTCCTACAGTAGGCACAAAAGCTCAGAATAAATAACTACTTTATTTCAAATTAGAAAAGCTACTTCGGTTTTCATTCTTCTTGCAACCGGGAATTTAGCCCAGAAGTCACTGCCCACAATTTAAGGTGTCATTTCCTTACTGAACTAAGTACTTTACCAGTCAGCATAAGACAGGTTTGCACTTCTTAATTATGTGACCCAGTAATGTGACTCTTGAAGCACATTCCAGTAGAAAATGTAACTGAGACATTCAACAATTGGTGAATGATCATTATAGATTAACTTCCTTGTAATAATTATATCAATGTGGTTCCTGGATAATTAAGTGTGATGGCCATTTGCTGAGTTATGTTTTCTTATATTATTCAAAGCTACTTGGAAATATATTCACAGTTAAAGAAAAGTAACCATGTATATATGAAAAGGTTTAGTCATTGAACTTTCTCTTGCATTTGTAATACATGAGAATAGTACACAAACTTAAAAGGATGCTATCTTTCGGTAGTATAGTTGAATATAATCACCTTCATGACTTTTAAAAGCATGCTTATTGGCATTATCATTATTAAGATACAAATAATTAGAAATAACTGGAACTTTCATCACAACTAACACACAGTCAATGGCAGTTTAAACTCTAAATTAATTCTGCCTCAGCCTGTGAGGCATTCTGGGGGTGAAGACAGTTGCCTGATCTCTTTCACTTACCTTTTTTACCTCTGAAACCTTCTACTCTTGTTTTTCCCTTCAATTTCTTCACTAATTTTTGTCTTTCATGTTTCTTTTTCTATTTTTCTCCACAGAAAGGCAAAGAAAAGCCAAAATTCCCATCTAAAATATCTGCATGAGGTATCATGAGAAACAAATGCACTTTTTGAGTCCAGTTCTAGAATTTCATGAAGATTAGGCATATTCTTTGTCATTCACACAAACTCATTTTAATCTTACCTGAGTTTACAACAGAATAACTTGTGCTAAGGCCCCACACAGAGTTGGGTTGAGGTTGGTTGCCAGAAACATAAAATGACAAAAAGTTTGCTACTTTGCACCTATACAGTGAGATACTAGGAAGGGAGCCTAGTGGAGATGGATGTCTGTACAAACTTCAGAACAAAGAACTGCTAAATATTTCCTGACCTGAAAACACACTAACATGCTAGGTGGATGGAACACCTTCGGGGACTTGGAAACTCTGCTCCCACCTGGACCTGTAGGAGTTATCTCTTCCACTGTGCCAGGCAATGCTTCAAAGTTAATATCTGATTAAATTACCAATTGTAACAATAATATTCTTGCTTTCAAATCAAGTACTCAAAAAATTCTAATTGCATTTTGGTATTACCTTTGCTCAATTTAAAGATGGTTGAAAAATAAAATGGTGGGAATTTAGGCATGATCATCTTTCTTAATTGTCATTCGAGATGAAAATGCTGAAAATGCTGATCAACACGAAGACATCTAATGTGAAGTTTATTACAATCACCACACAATACCTGTGTGGTGCTCATTTGCTATCACCTTAGCTGAGATCATCATAGATTACAAACAAAGTTTCATCACTTTGTGTATGTGTGGGGGCAAATGTCTGATGGCAAAATATAAATCTCAGATGAAAATTAATAAATTATGAGGGGAGCTGGAAGAGTCTTTGAGAAAATACAGTAAGGGAGGGGTCTGGGAGATGAGCAGTAACTTCTCTGAGGCTAGCAAGGGAAATGCAGTGTGTGATTGTGAGATGGATGTGTATGTGGGATATATGTGCATATAGATTGTTTATGTAAAAATACAAGATTTTGTAAAGTTATGTATTGGGATGAAACTTAAATTGTGTATTTTTTAACATATCCAAAGTATCTAGATTATTTTATAAAATAAGTCAAAATATCATTTCAATGGTCAAAAGGTTTAAATGACTTTTGGACTAGTCAGTTGATGAATCACTGAGAAGACTCTGAGGTAGGAGTTTCAATAAACACTGAAATTCAGTCTCTTCAAAAGTATTGATTGGGCACAATAAATATAAGCAGAACAATCTTGTGAAAGATAAGACTGTATATAAGTAGCAAAAGTAGATACACATAAAACAATAAAATAATTCTACATAAAGATTTCAGTTCCAAATAAAAATTACAAAACCTAGAGCAACCAAATTCTGATTCCTCTCATGTGGCTTTTTATGTGTGACTGTATGTAACTACTTTTAGTACTATTTGTAGATTGTTGGTTAAGAGAGTGGAAGGTGGTGTAGATGAAGAAGGTGGGTACAGTGAGAACACCAGGGCATTGCTGAGAGAAATTATTGAAAGTCACATAAATAAATGCAAACATATCCCCATATTCATAAAAGATCTAGTATCATTAAGATGTCACTACCCAACAATGATACATATTTTCATTGAAACACCTAGTATAATCATAATGTCTTTTTCTGTAAAAAGAAAACAAAAAAAACTCATTCTACAGTTCATAAGGAATTTCAGGAGAATTCAAAACTAAAACAAACCTAAAAAAAGAAACAAAAAGCAAAGTGTAGGATACATAATCCCTGACTCCAAAACATGCCACAAGGCTACAATAACCAAACCAATGAGGTATCTGGTGAGGACAGACAGACTGACCCTGAGAATAGATAATCAGCCTTCATCACCACAAGCATTGCCATCACTGTTATCAGAAGAGAAATAAACAGAAATGACCACAACTTTTATCATAACGATCATTCACAGTTGAAAGAAATTCTGTTCTTGAATGACATCTAAACCTGTAAAGTGTTGTAAGAGTGAAAACAGTCACCTAAAGACAAATGTTCCCTTTCACTTTGTCTCCACTTAAAACCTCTACAAGCTTTCTACTCTTGCTTTTCCTCTTTCAACTTATTCATCTTTCCCTCCTCGTTGCTGTTTAAATCTACTTTTCATCACGGAAAAATCAAGAAAAGTCATGGTTCTTCTTTGAAACATCTACAGGTGTATAATAAGAAACATTTGGTTTTTTTGTGCCTAGTTGCAAGTGAACACCATGTAATAAAGACTTACTGATATGGTCAGATTTTTACAGTAAGGATGCCAAGGCCATTCAGTGCAGACAGGATAGTCTTTTTTTTTGAATGGCAGTAAGAAAACCAGATAGTCACATACAAAAGAAAGAGTTGGAACCATATTTGATGCCATATACAAATTTAAAACAGACAAAAGACCTAAGTAGAAGTATTATAAAGATTTTAGAATAAAAATTTAGAAAAAAAATCTTTATAAAGTTGAATTTGGCAATGACTTTTTCAGAAGTATTAGGAGAGACAAAGCAACTTGGATCTCATGGAACTAAAAGACAATGACTAGTAAAATGACACATACACAGCAAAAAGGTATAGCACAGAATGGGAAAAAATAGCTACAGATTACATAGATGGCATATATGATAAGTGATTAATATTCAGAATATAAAAGAGAACTCCTAAATCTCATTAACAATAGCAACAAAACCAATCCAACTCAAATATGGACAAAGCACTCACCTAAATATTTCTCTGCAAAAAATTCTTAGATGACCAATTAGCACACAAAAAATGAACTCACATCACTAATTATTAGAAAGATGCAGCTGGGCTTGTTGGCACATGCCTTTAATAAATAGCATTTGTAGGCAGAGACAGATGGATCTTCATGAGTTTGAGGCCAGTCTGGTGTACAAAGTGAGTCCCAAGACAGCCAGGGCTGTTACACAGAGAAACACTGTCTTGGCAAAAGAGAAAATAGGAAAGTGCCAACCCAAACCACAATAAAAGGAATGTGATGTAGATGTGATCAAACACATCCCTGACAATTATTCTTGGCATTTTGTTCAGTTGTTAATTTCTACATTAACCACCATCCATTCACAAAAACCTCACTGATAAAGTCTGAAAACTATAATAACCTATGGGTATAGAGTTACAAATTTAGAGGGAAGTTTGGAACTATGTCCACTAAGCAGAATACTTGGAGGAAATTCACCTCAGAAGCCTAGGAGCTCCCCAACTATAGGTTCTTGGTCAAATATACAATACCGGGCATTAATTTCTGTCATTGGAACAGATCTTAAGTCCATTCACAAAGCAGTTGGTGACCTCTATAATATTTTTGCCACTATTGCCCCCATGGGCATGTCTTGTCCTACTAGCCACTGTTGTAGTTCATATGGTTCACAGCTGGGTAAGGCTGTTGTTGACTTTTACCTCCAACACTTACTTGTAGTAGCAGAGCTAGCCACCAGGAAGAAGCATCCTGGACATCACCAAACTGATTTCTCCACCTCCTGTGACCAAAATAGATGGTGTCTTCTTAACAGGCTCTTACCATCAGGTTCTGGTGGCAACCAAGAACAATGAAAAAGCCTGTATAATTGAGGGGGATGTCTCTGGGATAATCCTGACTAACAACTAGAAGGGGGATATTCTACATCAATAGGGACTTTATATTTTTTATCCTATGTCTTCTGAGTAGTGAATTATTCCCTGTGTAGTAATACTCCAATAAAATTATTTTATACAAATATATACGTGTATATGTGTGCGATGTAAATTCACACATGCATGTTTATGTATCTTACCAATTAGATCACCATATGACTTCTTTAAACATCCTTAGTGTCAGTTTATCCCTCCTAACTCCTTCTCTGCCCTACCCATCCATAATAATTTTCACGTATTTACCACATTGTTATTCACTATAACACTGTAGCAGATTCTATGAACTTACTCTTTGTCTATCCAAAATTTTGTGTTTTTTGTAATGTTCCTCATACTATTGAATCCATAGTCAATCATGGATTCACAGTTGATAAGTATTAACTGGCCTAAGATATCCATGCAGTGCTATTAACTGCATTTTTAACATAGATTTTAAAGGGAAATCTGTACACACTTTCTCAGTCCCAGTCTCCCTGTCTTTTATTACATCAGATGTCCCTGATTTGAGAAAAACATATGAGTGTGTCATTTGACTTGTCTCCACTGTCTCCAGTTTCTGTTCATGGCTTCCTCATTCCTGCCACCAGGATGGCTCCCCAGACCTCAGATGAACCGTGCATCATCACCAGCTCTCACTTGTATCCAGGAGAACAAATTCCTCCATGTGATCCTGAGATATTAAGACCACTGTGATCACCTCTGTGAAATTTTGTGCAGCTTGCTTGTCCTTCTGAGTGTGTCACGATCACAATGTAGTACAGCTGAGAAGGTTAACTTTTGTGAGTTGACTATGTACATAAATTACATAACCCTGTGAATGCCTTACAGAGTATTGTTCTGTGAAAATCCAAACCATCTTATTTAACCTTTGATTGATTCCCAACTCTTCACATGTAGTGAGGCTCAGCAAAATAAACTAAATGTAATTTCTTTAGTATCCCAGAGTTGACTTTCCCTCACAGTGACCTTCTCTGCTATGAAGACTATAAACAACGCCGGTCTACAGACTGTTTACAGTTACACACAACTAACTGTCTGTTAGGTAAATGGCCGTTTTGAGAAAAATCTAAATTTGTCCCCCTCCTTTGTGTTTGGGGTATAGGTGCAAGAAGGTGTGAGCAGGCAGAAGTCAGAGGTCAGTCTTGGGTATTGTGCCTCAGGTCAGGAGAGCCAACTAATAATTTTGATGTATGATCCCTCATCAGACTAGGGCTCACTGGTTAGGTTAGGCAGGCTGACCAATGACCTCCAAATATTCCTCTGTCTCTGCCCACCCAGTACTTGGATTACAAGTGTGCACCACCATACCTGGATTTTTATCTGGGTGCTGGTGATGAAACTCCAGTCCTCATGTTCCAACAACAAGAACTATACAAACTGAACTATCTCCCCAGCTTCAAATGCTAGTCTTTGACATGGTTTTCCCAGTACCGTCCAAAGTATCACCCCAGAAATTCAACCCCAGTGAGATACTAAAAAGAATGAAGTAAAGTCAGTGATTTAATAGTTCTGTATGCCTGCTTAAATATTTAACTGGCTGAAGCTAATAATGACATATTTCAGGAATAAAGTAGTACCATTCATCTATTATTTCCTCCAGTCATTTTTAGTTACTTTGTGTCACAGTCAGGTTAGCAGAGTCTATTGGCATGAAAGGTGCCCAGATTTACCCAGAGAGAGTGAGGCAGTGCCAGGGAGTGGTGTTTGCACACAACTGTATAACCTTGCATGTTTCAGAAGCAAAGAAATTCTGACAAAAAGAGGTATTGGGCAGTGCTGCAGGACAGCCAGTGGGCAGCAGCTCTGTGGTTATAGGTGATGACCTTCCTGTACTCAAAATTTACCACAGTTGCTCTGAGACTAACAAAGTCCTGTTTGGTTAGCTGAGTACAAACCCAATGGTGAAAATAAGATAGATTACATCTATGCCTGAGTTCTTTTTAGCCATGTGTTTGCCAGTGACTTTGAGAAGCTGAAAATACTGGTGAAGTCTTCAGGAACTGAGTCTGGGCTTGGGGAAAACCCAGCTCCCCTGGCACGCCAAGCTTCAAGATGCTGCAGCTCTTTTTCCTCCCGTGGTTGATAATATCCGTGGGAAATCCATTGTTTGCGTGGGTTGTGATGTTTCAAAATCACTCTTGGGATATTGAGCCACTTCCGAAGATTCTGACATTCACAAAAGTATTCTGGAGCAAAGATATGAAATTCTTTAAGCCCACCCTTCTGAGAGTTTTATCAAAGCTTTAAAACACCAATAGGTAGACAAATATGCATTGTGTTTTTATAAATTCACAGATATCCAATTTCCAAACAGGATGAGAAATTTAAAAAAAATGAGATCCTAATGTGGAAGAAAATTAGGTTTGTTTTCTAGATATTAATCCTGGGCCCTCCTAGCTCACTAGTTGTCAGTTTAAATACACATATGTTTTCGTGCTCGCGCACACACATGCGCGCGGGCACACACACACACACACACACACACACATATTAGAAATCTATCTATCTATATATCTATATCTAATTAAGTGACCATAATTGAGTGCTCATATGCTCACACAATATATATGATTTATACATAGTTTGCTTTATTAAATCTAGAATAACAGAAATAATCTTTGGATAATTCTCCATTTCAAGAGACTTATCGTATTTCTATTTCAAGAATAAGGGAAAAAAGGTGGGAGCAAAAAAGTTAGGGAGAATGGAGAGGAGGGAAGGATGGGAGAAAAAGGAAGAGAAGGTGAAGGGGGCATAGCATAGATTTAGGAAAAATGATTAGCAGTTCTGAGAATTCAACTGAAGGCAATATTAATAGGAAGGAATGTTTTAAATATATTAGTATTTTACATCATAATAGGTTGGCAGATATACAAAATCTTAAACCTGTAAATTGTCCTGATTATTCCTCTTTTTAGAAGTAGGAACAGCTCTTCACATTTTAAAATTGAAAATAGATTCTTCTCTTATACAATAAATCCCAACCAGCTTCCACTCCCTCCACTTCTCCTAGCTCCCACTCCACCTCCTTTCTCTGAGAGATCCACCCCATTTCCTCTCCAGAAAAGAGACTACAAGAGACTACAGCCAAACAGGACAAAACAAGATACAATGAGACTAGGGGACTCCTAACATTGGGAACAGGTGTATCTCTGACTCTTTCGTCATTGTCTTGTGACTCTTCCTCCTATTGGGTTTCCTTGTCCAGCCTCAATACGAGGGCATTTGCCTTATTTATTTATTTATTTATTTATTTATTTATTTATCTATTTATTTAATTTTTACAAAATTATAATTTCACATGTCAATCCCTTCTCCCTCTCCCCACCAACCCCCTCTCAGCTCTGCTCCCCATGGGAGCATTAGGGCCCCTCCATGGGAGCTCCCAAAATTCCACAACATCATCCTGGGCCAGGCCTAGGCCCTCTCCCCTGTGTCCAAGCCAAGAGAGCATCCCTTCACGTGGGAAGAGTCTCAAAGTATCTTTTTACACCAGGGAAAAGTACTGATCCACTACCAGAGGCCCCTTAGGGTGCCCAGGCCTCCTAGTTGACATCCACTTTCAGGGGTCTAGATCAGTCCCATGATGGCCTCCCAGACAGCAGACTTGGAGGCCATGCTGCTCCCCCTTGTTCAGGTCAGCTGTTTCTGTGGGATTCACCAGCCTGGTCCCGACCCCCTTGATCTTCATTTCTCCCTCTCTGAAACTGAGTTCCAGAATTCAGTTCAGTGTATAGAAGTGGGTGTCTGCCTCTGCTTCCATCAGCCACTGGATGAGGGCTCTAGGATGACATATAAAGAAGTCACCAGTCTCATTATAGGGGAAGGGCATTTAAGGTAGCCTCTCTGCCATTGCCTAGATTGTCAGTTGGTGTCATCCTTGTAGATCTCTGGAAATCTCCCTACTGCCAGATGGCTCTGAGGACCTATAATGGCTCCCTCTGTTACGATATCTCTCATCCTGCTCTCTTTTACTCTTCTCCTAACTCAACCTTTCTGCTCCTCCATTTACTCATCTTCTCCTCCTCACATTCCATGAGTTTGTAGGAATTTCCATGAGTTTGTAGGTTTTCTGCAATTTGTATTGCTATTGAATTCCAGTCTTAAAGCATGGTGGTTTGATAAGATACAGGGGCTTATTTCAATTTTTTTGTATCTATGTTGCCAAGTATGTGGTCAGTTTTAGAGAAGGTTCCATGTGCCACTGAGAAGAAGGTATATTCTTTTGTGTTTGGTTGGAATGTTCTATAAATGTCTGTTAATTCCAATTGGGTCATAACATCTGTTAGATCCTTTGTTAAGTTTCTGTCTGGTGGTCCTGTCCAGTGGTGACAGAGGGGTGTTTACATCTCCTACTATAAATGTGTGTGGTTTTATGTGTGGTTTGAGCTTTAGTAATGTTTCTTTTACAACTATGTGTGCCTTCGTATTTGAGGTATAGATGTTTAGGATTGAGACTTCATCTTGATGGACTTTTCCTGTGATGAGTATGAAATGCCCTTCTTCATCTCTTTTGATTGATTTTAGTTGAAAGTCTAATTTGTTGGATATTAGGATTGCTATACCAGTTTTCTTCTTAGGTCCATTTGATTGGAAATTCTTTTCCCAACCTTTTACTCTGAGCTAACACCTGTCTCTGAAGTTGAGGTGTGTTTCTTGTATACAACAGAAGGTTGGATTCTGTCTTCATATCCATTTTGTTAACCTGTATCTTTTTATAGGCAGGTTAAGACCATTAACATTTAGGGATATTAATGTCCATTGATTGTTCTTGTTTATTTTGGGTTTGTTGTTGGTGGTGTCAGTGTGTGGATTTTGCCGTCTTGTTTCTTTTCCTGTTTCATAAAGTTGGATTACCTATTAACTATATTTTTGTGAGTGTAGTTATCTTCATTAGGTTGGAGTTATTCCTCTGTGTCTTTCTGTAGTGCTGGATTTGTGGATATGTATTGGTTAAATCTAGTTTTGTCATGGAATATCTTGTTTTCTCCATCTATAGTGATTGAATGCTTTGCTGGGTATAGTAGTCTGGGTTGGCATCCATGTTCCCTCAGTGTTGTAGGACATCTATCCAGGACCTTCTGCCTTTCAAAGTTTCTATTGAGAAGTTAGGTGTGATTCTGATAGGTCTGCATTTATATGTTCCTTGACCTTTTCCCTTTGCTGCTCTTAATATTTTCTCTTTATTCTGTAAGTTTGGTGTTTTGATTATCATGTGGCAAGGGAAGTTGTTTTTGTGGTCCAGTCTATTTAGTATTCTATAAGCTTTTTGTACTATCATAGGCATATCCTTCTGTAGGTTGGGGAAGTTTCCTTCTATGATTTTGTTGAATATGTTTTCTGTATCTTTGAGCTGTATTTCTTCACCTTCTTCTATACCTATTATTCTTAGATTCGGCCTTTTCGTGGTGTCCCATATTTCCTGGATATTTTGTGTTAGAGACATGTTGGACTTGAGATTTTCTTTGGTCAATAACTGCATATCCTCTAGTGAGTCTTCAACAACTGAGATTTTCTCTTCAATCTCTTGTATTCTATTGGTTATACTCACATCCTTAGATCCTGATTGTTTATCCAGCCTTTGTATTAGCAGTATCCCCTATTCTGTGCTTTCTTTATTGTTTCTATTTCAGCTTTTATGCCTTGAACTGTTTCCAGTGCTTCTTTCACTGGTTTGGTTGTTTTTTCTTTAGATTCTTTAAGAGAATTACTTATTTCTTGAATTTTTTGTTTGTTTTTTTCTTCTATTTCTTTAAGAGATTTTCTTGTTTCCTCTTTAAGGGTCTCGAACATCTTCATGAATAGATTTTTAGGTCTGTCTCTTGTGCTTTTCATATCTTGCTGGTGTGGAGTCCCTAGATTCTGGTGGTGTCATATTGGTCTTTCTATTGAGTGTGTTCTTTTTCTGCCTTCTTCCCATCTCTTCTCCCAGTGGGTGCAGGTGGTGCCTCTCTATCTCCTCTTGCCACCTGATGGTGTGTGTGGGCAAAGACTTCAATGTTTGCAGTATGGATGGCCTTGCCTCTCCTGGTAGTCTCCTTACTCAGGAGAGATTGTGGTGGCAGAGGGGGAAGGAAGAGTGAGGTATTTGCAGACTCAGGGAGGTTCTTCTTCTCTGGGTGGATCCACTCTCTGCAGCTGCAGGGCCAGAGAGATCCTGGGGTGATGGGGACCTTGGGCAGGAGTAGGGCTCAGGAGAGGTCAGGGCGGCTGAGGGGGAAGAAAGAAAGCCTTGTCTTATTTCTTAACTTTTAAGTAATCACATTTATAAAAAAAAAATCAATGACCATATCCCCGTAAAGCAAAGGTAGTATTTCAGCCTAATTCAACACAACAAGATATGAAGAGCTACCACAAAAAAAAGAAGTGCAAAGATATATACCTGACTTCTCTTGAGGGTAAAATATAGATAAACTTGGACTTTTTGTGAAAATTTTCCATTCTATGCTTTCTTTGAGATTTTTAAATTCTTTAAATATCTGTCAGTGTATAGCTGCCAAAGGTCTCCAAGGGCAGGCTACACTTATTTTGTTTCTGTTGGGACTTTGACCTTATCTTGTCTGCTTAGCTCAAGCCAAGTTCATGTTGAATCTACAGCAATACCAGATGAAGTGAGGCTGAGGG
This sequence comes from Cricetulus griseus, assembly GCF_003668045.3. NCBI lineage: Eukaryota > Metazoa > Chordata > Mammalia > Rodentia > Cricetidae > Cricetulus > Cricetulus griseus. Next base: position 134,014,304 of record NC_048595.1, on the reverse strand, counting down.
AGAGGTGGCCTCTGTCATGTGTAAACACATGACCAAGGCAACTTACAAAAGAAAGCCATTTATTTGGGGTTTAAAGTTTCAGAAGGTTAGAGTCCATAACGATCATGTTATGGAGCATTGCAACAAGCAGGTATGCATGGTACTGAAGCAGTAGCTGGGGGCTTACATCTTGATCCACAAGCACGAGGCAGAGAGCATTAACTGGGAATAGCATGGACTTTTGAAACTTCAAATGGGATAGCCCCAGTGGCACACTTCTTCAACAAGACCACACCTTCTTATCCTTCCTAAAAAGTTTCAATAACTGTGCACCCAGTATTCAACTATATGAGCATATGGGGACCATTTTACTCCAAACCATTACAGCCTTAGAGCAGGCAAGCTCACGTGCAGAGAGCAGGCTATGTGTGATTTTGGCTGGCCACATGGTGTCACAGACGGGCTTTCCACACAGCAGCCTTTTATGTGGCTAACTTTTCAGTATCACCATCATAGTGAGATTTTATTTCAATGTGCCATTCGTTGGATGCTAGAAGTATTGATGATTATTGAATTTATAGGATTAGCTACTATGCCTGCCACTCAACCAAGCATAATAACACTGCACACTATTCAGGGTTCTGTTCAATAATGACTGGCCTCTTGAATGTATGTCAAATTTTGGAATCTGATAGTAGCTTTCAAAATTGGTTTCTACATTTCTACATTATGATTGCTATTGTCTGTGGCCTTTTCTTTGGGCCAGATAGAGAGTTTTATAACCAAGTGACTACAAGTGACTACTCTGACAGCCCAGGAAAGATGCACATATAAACGGTCTTCAAAGGACTTAGTATCTACTACAGATGCATAAGACTTAATGGCGAGTATATTGTCTAAGATATCACTGTGCAACAGTGATGTGGGAGTTCTTCTTATTCACAGATCTATATGTTGCAGCTCTGATGAAAAACAAGTATTTATCCTTGTTACCATACCTTGATATCAGCGGTCTTAAAACATCATGACTGTCTTTAAAAACATTACTGCAAGAAGAAAAAAAGATAATATCAAAATTTGTACTCATGTGAACATATATTTTTAAAGCTTATGAGATTATTACTTTTCAGAATTCATGAAAAATAACTTCAAGAAGTAACCATTGAAATTTTAAAAAGTCATACAGACCTTAAACAAATGCGTGAGATTTGCAAATCCTCTACATATTCTTATGACAGTACAAGGAAGGAGAATGCCCTGTGAGATTATGAAGATGACTGTGAGACCAGTACAGCTCAAGCAGCAAAGAAAGAAAAGGCTGTTACTTGCAGATGCAGACTCTCCGTAAGGCTAGGAGGCCCACCTACGAGCTGAGTGCAATATAACAGAGGGTTTCTGAGGCAAACACATTTTTCTTTGTAAATGTTTAATTGGTGTGTATGCTTATATGGAACAGAAATACACACTGAGGTAATAAATGTCATAAATTGCACAACAGTGAATTGCCCAAATAATCTTATTTTCTTCTTTTTCAGAACTTAAATGTGGGCATCAGACCATAAGAATACTTGCTACTTAATGTGTAGATCTAAGGAATATATCACAGAATTTAGAAAAGTGAGACCAAAATATAAGCTGCAAAGAGGTCTAGTTAGATTTTGAAGTAATATTAAGATGTTAAGTAAATTCAGACAAATAAGAATTTTGTTTTTTTTTATGATGGGGGAATGTACTATGTATGTTTATCTTATTGATTGTTAAATAAAATACTGCTTGGCCAATGAAATGGCAAGTTAGGCAGGACTGGGAGCCAACGAGGATTCTGGGAAATGTAGTAGAGAAGTGCTGATCCAGGCAGGAAGTGGCATAGCAAGGAGACTCATATTTAAGCGAAGGAGAAACAGGAAGGGCCCTCTTTTCCCCTCCGCTCCTGCTCCAGCAGCAAGATATGATCCACCAACAAGGAGGGACGCCAATAAGGCGTCCGATAAGATAAGTCTTATAAAATATATAGATTTATGATATTTAAGACTGAGCTAACAGATGAGAAGTCCTAGTCATTGGCCAAGCAGCATTGTAACTAATACAAGTCTCTCTATGTATTAATTTGGGCCTAACTCGGGCAGGCTGCTGTCGTAAAGCTCACACGTGGCAGTGGGGCTCAGGCGGCTTTTGGTAGAAAATTTTATCGTAACAATTTTAGGATGGCTGTGTTTATTCTATCCCACCCTCAATCTAATATTACCCACATGTCAAATTTTGTAAAGATAATGAACAAAATTGAAAGTGGACCATCTAAGTTTGGATTATATATTTTTAATTCCTTTAAAACATATGTATCAAAATAGCTACAGTCAAAATTATATTGTCTCATAGATACAAAAGTAGGCTAAATTTTATTAAACTATATACAATATAAAAATACAGCTTATTTTATATGACTTACATTTCAGCACATCCGCTAAAAATATGTAGGAATATACACCACAGGGCAGCAGGATAGGCACACAGACCTACCAAAGAGTAAAGATTCATACCAGGGCTGCAATCAGTTTGTTTCTGCTTTCAGTTCAAGGATCCTTTCCCTCAAAAGGAGCAGAACATATTGGCACAACTCCAATGAATGGATAATGATCCCAAATCATCAGCCAAATTAGGAGCAATTGTCATCTTGCTGAATGATGATCACAGCTGATGGTTAGTAGCTATAATGTGGCCCATCTGAAAATATGGCTAAATATGTTTTCTTGATAAATTTGTATTTAAAAAATTGAGTAGGGTAAAAGTTAAGGTCTGTAGATTATAAAATACCCCCTAACAAAAACAGATAAAACAAACTTAATTTGAGCTCATAAATATATCAGCAATTTTATAATTGTGATGGAGAACATAAGCCCTCAAACTATATAAATTTAAAATTTTACATCAATAACTTTCTATTGAACAGATTGGTTGAAGTCTCAACCTGTTTCTATCTTAAGTTATTTTCTACAAATTCTTTAAAGCAAACCCAGGAAGAAGAGTACAGGAAAAGGAATGTACAAATTAAGTGCTATTCCAACAGGAAAAGACATTAGGTTAAAGGAATTGTCATTGCTGGCCCTCTCTACCCCTTTGAATTTTGAATCATAAACCAAACAACGGAAAACCCAGTGTAATTCAAGAGGAACAGACATGTAAACAGTGCTATGTCTGTTGCTTGAAGATTTGCAGTGAACAGGAGATATAAATAAAACAAGGGGGAAAAAAGAGCATGTGGGCAGGCAGGAAAGACACAAGTTTCTGACTTTGTGAACTCATAAACTTTCCAGTAGTCAGGTCAAATGAGTAGAACAAGTGCCCCCCAAATTACACATAAGTAAAATAATGGGTAGTTCTGGATTTGAAATAGAAATAAAAATACTGAAAATATATATTGTAAAGAGTTTATAAAGACTTTCAAGGCCACATCTTGCCAAATTCCCAGTAAAGTCAGGGATCACAATATTGAGGGAAGTTCACAGGCCACTGGAAGACAGAATAATAGAAAATTCTTTTACTCTACAAAACTAGTTAGGAGCACAAATGGTTTTATTTTAAAAATCAACATTGGGTTGGGATGCAGCTCACTCACTGGTAGAGCATTTGTCTAGCACATATGAAACCATGGGTAAAAAAAAAAAAATCAACATCACACATTTTGTCCTTGTCCCTGCATAGAAAGAATTGAATAATAGCATTATAGCACAATATTATATTAAAACAACATTAAACTAATTAACTTAATAATATGACTACTCCCTATTTTCATGAAATGAACCCTTATTAACCTACCACCGTAAGATAACACTTCCCATCTAATAAACCATCCAAGAAAAGTAGACATGGAAATGATACTTAATACAACTTTAAGTGTTTTTTGATGATCTTGTTAAGCAAGGAACAGCAAACATGCTCCTTGAAGAGCTGGCTTTTAACTACTCTTCATCTTGGTGAATATTTTTTTAATAAAAAAATCTGTTCTATATTATTTGAGGTAATGGGGTTAGGCCTGCTTTTGCTATTGTCTTTCTCTATATGCTCATAAAGTTTATTCTATCATAAAAGACAAGTTAAACCATGCAACTTTTTCAACTAGAATATCTAGTGCCAGTTATTATCTGAGGAGTAATTGGATTGAGGTAAAATGAGTACATCACCTGTATTATCAGGTCTTTTTGTTTCAAGCTTTGGCCTCTTGTTTAACATAACCACAATTTAATTGCATACTCAGTTTTTTTTCAGCAAGTAATGAGAATACTGGGTACTATAAAATTGTGTAGGAATTAAATCATAAAATATTTTAAATAATATAGTTTATTAATTGAAAGTTTCCTTTATTTGTACAGTATACACTGATTACATTCATCCCTCCAAGTCCCCGTAGAACCCTTACTCTATTTCCTGCCCAATGTCATCACCTTATTTATTGTTATTTATAACCCCCTGAGGATGTTCCATGCTGCCTATATTCACATGGGTGTGTGGCCATCCATTAGGACATGAGCAACCTAACAGTCCTCATTTCTTAGTAGCTCCACAGAGGGGACCTTGGGGTAATTTCATAATACCTTGAAGTCATAATCTCTTTTGCATAACCAACACACTAGTGGAATTCATTACTAGTTCAATTATTTGGCTGCACTCTAGAACGTTCCTCTTTGTAGTCCTCACTGATCACTGACAGCCATGATGGTTGCACTATAGACAACTCCACACAGCATTCACTCATTTGAACAAGAGGCTTGTTTTGTGAGTGAACATAGTGAAAGAACAAGTTTATCTCAAGCTATCCCAGAAGCAAAGTCAGATAGTTGTGCATGTTGTGAGCCAAGAAAGAATGTCCTGCCTAGAATTGCCAGTAAGAAAAATCACTGCACTGAACAGAAATTATGTATATCAAGTTCAATACAACAAAAAGAACTTTCAAGCTTGACAACTTTATTTTTTACCACCTACTGGTAGGAAATGAGATCTGCAGGACTTTCCTTTCTTCCTAAAATAAAAACTCAACGTTAGAAATCCAAATTTTTAAGAGAAAAGCTTGAAACTATCTATCATCCCTTCTCCACTGTTCCTTGCTTCCAACCCCCAGCAACACATCAATCAGATTCCCTATTATTTGGTTTGTGTTTTGTAGAATTTGATGAAAAAGAAATCTTCCAGCATGAATCCTTTCAAGGCAGGAGTGAGGCTTACTTCAGCCTTCCTCAGAAACCACAAGACTTTTAGAACTCTGGGTTAGTATGCTATCTTCATGGAGACTCAATAAAGAGGCACAGCTGTACATTGCCCAAAGTGTTACATGCAGCTCAAAAACACTCAAAAGAAATGTTTGCTTTTTGGATTTTTTTTTCTATACTGTGTGTGAATGAGTGTGTGTGTGAGAGAGCAAAGGACACATTTTTATTTTGTTTGGTGACACTGAAGAAAGACTTGAATTAGTTTTGAATCCTAAAATTTGATCTTTTTTGTTTGTTTTTCAAGACAGGGTTTCTCTGTGTAGTTTTGTAGCTTGTCCTGGAACTCGATCTGTAGACTAGGCTGGTTTCGACCTCACACAGATCCAATAGCCTCTGCCTCCCAAGTACTGGGATTAAAGGTGTGCCCCACCAACGCCCGGCCTAAAATGTAATCTTAATGCAACTTTTTTCTCTCTATCAGATTTGTTTTTCTTAGTGAAATAATTTCAGAACTTGAGATAGTCATTTGATGTTTTAGGTTTAACACATGGAGTCCTATTAACAATGATAATTCTTAAATATTTTGCTTAGAGATTGACAGTTTTAGCTTTATTTTTTAATTTAATTTTTATTCAATATTTTAGTGTGTGTGTGTGAGTGTGTGTGAGTGTGTGTGAGTGTGTGTGTGTGTGTGTGTGTGTGTGTGTGTGTGTGTGTGTGTGTGTGTCCTGGTACTCAAATGTCAAGATGTACATATAGAAGTCAGAAGAAAGCTTTCAAGTGTAGGTTGTGTCTTGGTGGAAGGCTACAGGTACTCTGGATTGAACTCAGGTCATCAGACTTGAACAGGAAGGCTTTTTACCTACTGGTTCATCCTTTCAGCTTCTAGCTTTAGCTTTAATTGAAAAATCAATAGTTGCATATTTATGGACTTTGTCACATTTACTAATTAAAATGAGCCTTCTGTAAAATAAAACTTAAAGTAAAATTTATCTGTAGTGACAATACACATCAGTGAGTTATTTGTTATCAGGAATTAATTGTACTTGCTATACTTTTATGTGCTTGGGAGCTCAATTAACTTATGTATGCTGGAATTTTAACAGAAGTGCTATTTTATACATTGACTATGATATTATTGGACTATTGTGATATATGTAGCCTGTTCTCAATTGAAATATCATTTTGAGGCAGAGCACTATATACTTCAACATATATAACATGTAATATGTATATGGTGTAGGGAACATCCACCCAATGATATATAGCCATTAATCATCTTGGGAAATGATGTGTATATCTACATGCAAAACAAACATCAAGTTGATAAAAACACTTCTTTATGTGTCTCTAAATATTTCTGAGTGAGAAATGTTATACTCAGTAGTACTTTTGGTATCTTCCCTTATGTAATAAATGTTACAGCCCTTTATCAAAGGAATATATAAAGGAGATGACAGTGTTTTGAAGAGAAGATGGACAGATTTCTGAACAAACTGCAGTTTGAGATACAGTTTTCTAAACTTCTAATGCCTGAAAAGGGGAGAGAGAGAAAAAGAAAGAAAAGGGGGAAGGAGAGTGAGGGTAGAAGGAAGGAAGGAAGAAAGGAAGGAAGGAAGGAAGCCTACTGTGGAAAAGCTTTGAAGCCTGTCTTGTTTCAGGTGTGGGAGAGTGTTTTCATCCAGTAGTAAATCAGCTTCCAACCTCATATGATGCACTATAAAGTATTTAATAAAAAGTTGAGGAGCATATAATGAATAGCTTAGTGGTAATAATTTGAATGAAATGCCTATTTTTAAAAGCTTCTGTGAAGCCTGTGAATATTGGCATGTCCCAGGACTTTGAAGCAAGTGAATTTTAGACATGAGTGCTTAATGACACACTACAGCCCTAGCTAAAGATGCCTGGGCTGAGTCTATTTCCAGCTGTGGCACCCAGAGGAACCTTGTCAAAGCTCATTTCCTTGTGGTTCTATGCCTCCTGAAGAATAAAGAGAATGGGAAAGAGGCTAACTCTGATCCCTTCTGTCACAATGACCTGTTCTTTGATAATTTATAATATAAAATAGTATAAATTTAGCCATATATATTTACATTTCAGCAACTATATGTAAAGTCAGCCTGATGGTTCAAGAAAAATAATGAGGCAGAAGCAGGCAAATCTCTGAGTTTGGCGCACAGCCAGGGTCCCACAGGGAAACCCTGTCTCAAAAAACAAAAAACCAAACAAACAAAAAATCCAAACAGACAAGAACAAACCAGCCAGCCAAACACACAGAATGAATAGTAAATTAAACAGGAATCATAGTCCTTCCTTCAGTGAACATTATATATAAGTGCACAAAGAATAATTTTTATAAGACTTTTGGTATTTGCATCGGTGGTCCACAATTGCAGATTATCTAGGAATACTTTTATAACAAAATGTTCTGACTGGTGCTTTATCACTTGACAGGTATTTTCCCCACAAAATGTTTTATTAAATTCAGTGATTATTTCAAATTATCTGGATAATGTTATTAGGGTACTATAAAAAACAACACAGAGCAGTACCAGTAGTAAAAGAAAGATGAAAAGAAAGGAAGATGAAGATGGTGGTTGTATATATGTGATAGAAGATGATACAGATGATATAGATAGATAGATAGATAGACAGACAGACAGACAGACAGACAGACAGACAGATAAAATTCATAAAGTGAAAATGTCTCCTCTAGGTGTGGGAAAATAGCTGCATAATCAGGGAGACAAATACATAAAAAATACAACAGCTGTAACACTTTGATAATTTGATTGCTAGGTTAAAATTACATGAGGTGGTGTTCAGACTACAGAAGTTTTTCATTTTCACAAGCAAAAAAAAAAAAAAACTTTAAAAAACACCTTTGGAGACAAGTTGAAAATCAATATTCCTCTTCCCACTCATCTTGTTTTGTATTTCTTTCCTGTTCCCTGCAGCCCACAGAGACGTGGCCGGTAGAGTGGGAGGTAAAGGAAGAGGAGTCATGTCAAAGTGGTGTTTTGAATCATCACCTTGCAGACAAGCTCTCCAAGCAAACGAGTGAGTCAGATCCTCTCTTTGCTGTTGAGCATCTTGATTCTGAAGGAAAAGGGCAGGTCAGCTGGTCTCCCCTTCCAAGTAGAAGCTATCAACTTCACTCTCTCCAAATATGGATACCAATTGCTCTATTATCTAGTAATGCTGCTCTTCCAATAGTTCAACTTTTATTCAAAAACAAAATTTTTTCTAACTTTTTTTATTTGAATTAGAAACACGATTGTTTTACATGACAATCCTGTTTCCCTTCTCCCACCCGTCCTCCCCTACCGCCCCCCCCAACAAAACCTTATCTGTCACATATCTTTTCTGCTCCCCCTGGCTGGTGAGGCCTTCCATAGGGTGTCATCAGAGTCTTTCTTTCCTTTGGGGTAGGGCCTAGGCCCACCTCCGTGTCTCTTGGCTCAGGGAGTATTCCTCTATATGGACTGGGCTCCCAAAGTCCACACCTATGCTAGGGAAAAATGCTGGGCTTCTACAAGAGGTCCCATAGTTTTCTGAGGTTTCCTCACAGAAACCCATGTTCCTTGGGTCTGGATCAGTCCCATGCTGGTATTCCAGCTATCAGCTGGGGAGCAAGAGTTCCCGGATGTTCAGGTCAGCTGTTTCTGTGTGCAAAAAACAAAATTTTTATAATGGGTTTTTACCCACTAACTTCTATCAAATTTAGAAGTTTAATGTAAAAACTTTATTAATGGATGCTACATCGTATTGTTTAGTTTGCACTAAATAGTCTGTTGCCTGTTGTTTTGTTCCTGCCATATTCTGTTAACATATATTATTACCTAGACCTTAATGTCTTATTAACTGAAAGTTGACATAATCAGAAAAAATAAAAGACATTGAGAAGGAAGAACTTTCTCACTTGATAATTCAAGGTCATTTAATGCTTTGTCCATAAATTGTTAATGGTCTTTCCATATAAAGCAGGATAAAAATGGAATAGCTTCAGCAGATTTTACTCAAAGTAAAAATCCATTTGTTCTAAAAGACTCATAAATTTTATATTGCTATATTTGAAAGCAACCCAGCCTTCCTCTTTACACAACAGCTACTCTTGTTTCTCTATTTAAAAACCTCAAGGTGTAAAAAAAAAAAAATAGAGATAAAAGGAAAGCAAACCAAAATCTTTGTCCTTGATAACAGTCTTACAGTTTGTTTTGAACCTGCAGCAACCATATGGACAAGAGAGAACAATGCTGTTGGTTGCTGAACTGATACTGCATTTTAGCTGAGCCACTGCCATTATAACCGAAGAAAGCCATCTGTCATTGCGACTGTTTGCACACATCTCGTTTTATGTTCTTACTGATACAATAAGGTGGGCACATTGTTATTCTGGCTTTTGGATGAGAAAACTGAAATTTAAAAAGAGAAGGCAAAAAAAAAAAAACCATCTTAGGATACATGTGGGAAACAAAATATCAGGCCTAAGGCTCAGTCTTTCTCCAGCCTCAGCATTGTTTACCAGAAACTGAATACAAGCTTCCAAAGGAAGAACCAAGAGGACTTACTTGCTATGTGTTTCATTTTACTTCAAGTGCTCCATCTGCTGCAGGGTCTTTCTATTTAGAGGTATCAGCACATTTTCAAACCCTCCATATAGCATACCTTAATTCTTGTCACTTATTGAATGGCAGTGCTGATGCCTATGCTGGAAGGATTATCAAGGAGCATCATCTAACACTCTATTAATCTGCCACATTGGGAATAAAGCTATGGAATCAGTCTGGACCGGTAGTTTTTAAACAAAACAGTGACCACTTCAAACTAACTCTCCTCAGCACCCATCAAGGGGATAGCACAAGCGGCTTAGTCATATGATAGAAACAGGATGTAAACAGTTTCTTTTCCCAGATCTCAAACTTAAACTGATATGTGACTCAAAACTGGAAGGAAGGTTCAAATGAAAATCCTGAGAAAAGTTCTGACAGTAAACGCGTGAAACCAGACAAAAGCTCAGCAGATGTTGTCTGGAATGTGACCAAAACAAGCATGATGTCAAGGCCAGAAAAACAGAATTTCCCCCAGGATTGTTCTAGACATACACATTTGTCTTTTGCCCTTCTGCACCTTTTTTCTTCTAACCTGGGTCTGCTTGAAAGGTTTGCATCATCTAAAAATCAATGCATGGAGCAGCAATTGAAAGCAATTGTGAGACTGAAGCCGACATGTTAATATTCATTCTACGTCAGGAAGCCTGCTTGTTTGTGAGTTAACTTTAAGCCAGAAAAGAAGAAAATAATTTTAGAAATTGAAATACAAACCCAATACAACTGTTTCCTCACCTAAATGATGTGCTGAGTTAGTAGATGAAGCCACTGGAGCCTCAAGATGTCTCAGAATCAGCAAACTATTCCTCTGGCATTTCTGCTTACCCCACACCCGGAAGAGACACCAACTGCAACACATAGCAAAACAAGAAAGCCTTCCTTCAATTTCCCCATTTTTATCTACCATAGTTCTGTAGTCATCATATAAAAGCAGGGAGAGTAGCTTGGTAACAAATCTGCAAAATCAATAATTCAATGCCTGCTGTCAGAGAAGCCACCTCTCTCTCACATAGCTTTTCTGAGTCTTTAGGATGAAGTAAGATCCAGTCACAAAGATGGTCAACAGAGAAAAAAGTGGTTAAGATCTCTTAAAAACATGAGTGCAAGCCCTGCCCATGGTGAATTAAATCAGGATCTCCTAATATGGAGTCTTGTCTGCTTTTTCACGAGCTCCAGGATGGTTCATACCTACTGGCAGAGCTGGGAGTACTCGTTTCTGGTTAAGAGCTTCTTCACTTGAAGAAGAACACATTGTAGTTCCTTTCAACAGGGAGAAGAATGTGACTTATTTTGCACATGGATAGAAAGTACAGAGGTATAGAGCACTTGTCTAGGAAGGTACATGTAGACGTAGATTTAAATGCATAGAGTATTCCATCAAAGTCTCTATAAAATGTTGTATGGATTCCTATACTGCTAACTGAAAAAAAATCCAAGATTAAAATCTTTGGTTTAAGAAGCAAAGAAGAAAAAATTAATATCAGTTGGAAAATAGTTTTAAATGGCAGCTTATTTCCTTATTTTGCTTGGATATTTTATTCTTGGAAGACCCAATGTTGTATCAGGGTTTGTATCATAAATAGGAGTAAATAACATTCTGATTTACCTCCAGGATCTACTTAATATGCTCAAATTATATATGTTTTTTCTTTATTTGAGTAGTTAGGGTCCACATACTGTTGACCTCTTACTACAATAATTAAGAAATAAACTTTGCTAATGATGACTGATGAAGTTTCTCAGAGCTGATGGTAATTACTCACTTTTATCTGATACCTGCAAGGGCTTAAGAGCTACAAAATAAAATGCATGCACTAGATTTTAAAATTTAAAATTTAAAAATATAGATTATTTATAATTCTGACCCCTTAGAGAAAGAGGTTGCCACCTTCACTACAGTATATTTAGTACCATTATTTTAGATAAGGGAAACAAGACAGTGAATTAGGTCACATAAATGGAGGCCAGTAATAAATACATTTTACATATAACTTGAATGTTCTTTCTATAGTTTTCAAACAATAGGCATTTTCCTTTGTATTCAGTTGTCACATGATCACTTACTGCATGAAAGCAAATACAGAAATAAAGATGTTAATTATAAGGTTTGTACAGTTGGATTACACTTGGCAGTTGGAAGATAGCATTCATTAACTTAGTCGTGAAGATGCCTTAGTCCTTGAAATGTGAATACACTCATCAGCTGGAAAGTTCTACAGCATGATTCCCTGAGCTCTCATTATATTTCATTTTATTTCCCCCTCGCTTCTGATGTTCCTGTCCACATGAACAGAATTGAAGCAACACAGGCCTCTGTCCCATACTGTCTTTGAGTGTGTTCCTTCTGTATCAGGTTAGTGAGGAACAGAGGAAGGAGTCCAGCCCTCCATGCTCTGCCTTTCTTCCTCTGCAATCTATGCTCTCCTCCATATTATCAGATTCAGAGACAACGGGCCCTCAGGAAATGATGGGTGCAGCTGTTCATTTCTGGGTCCAGCACTGGGACGTTAAAGCTTCTTTCCACAAAGAGTTGTCACATTTACCAATGTCAAAAATGAAGTTTACCTTTTAATCTATATGTTTTATTTACCTATTAAGTTTATTCAAACCTCAAGTCAAGTTTCAGGAGCTGTTTATTAATTGCCCTGAAGCACCTCAATATTAGTTTCACTGTCCAAGAGCTTTGAAAATTTGAGTAATACAGGACAAGGTCTTTGAGGAACAAAGATGTGATTTGGAGCTTTGGACATGAATGTGGGTTTAAGGGATATTGATCTTGGTGGTTTATAAAACCTTGTAACTTTAGGATTAGGGCCTTTATTTCTGTACCTATCCAGCTGACTTAAACTATAACCATGGATGTGTCAACATAAGGTTTATTTATTTATTTATTTATTTATTTATTTAGGTTTTTCAAGACAGGGTTTCTCTGTATTGTGTTGGAGACTGACCTGGAACTTGCTCTGTAGGCCAAGCTGGCCTTGAACTCACAGAGATTCGTCTGACTCTGCCTCCCAAGTGTTGAGATTAAAGGTGTGTGCCACCAATGCCCGGCCAGCATAAGGTTTAGATGTAGACAGTCGAACCCTGCCCATTTCAGAAGCTGTACATTGGTGACTGTTGTAGAGAAAAAGTTCATTAATAAATCTGATAAAAATGGAGTATAGATCTTAGGAAAGGCTCAGCTCTTAGTACTCAGGCACAGGTTGACCATAAACCTAGTCTGGGAACTGTTGTTCCCTTAGCCTTAAATTTTTATTCTTATGTTACCCATAAACCTAGATTCTGGTATAAGGGGAAAGAATTCAACGTATTGCCTCTAACTGCAAGACACTGGCTTTTTGTGTGTGTATTTGAGAGGCTTGTACACTTTCATTTTGAAGATACATATAATAATTATTTAAAGTTTCATGGCTTAAGGGATATAGCTTGCACTGTTGCATTGTGAAATCTGTCATGAACCACACACGAATGAATGGCACAGTTGTGTTTCAATAACATTTTACAAAATCCAGTTTGGACTTTTGTTCCAACTAATGCTAGACAGCACTGGGTTTATTGCTCTGGGTTTTGTTTTGCTTTTATTTCCCAAAGGGTGCTTCTGGAGCCAATGAGATTTGCCCACACTCAAGAGTTAAGGTCTCATGCTAGGCTTTTAAGTTGACTTAGATGGTTTTGTTACATATTATCTCATCTATTTTCTGCTGTTGTCACAGAATCCCTGTGACATTGATTTATTTAGAACACAGCTCATAGGTAATACTAAAAAATTGGGCATTAGACCCAGGGAAGGGCTTATGTTATATATAAGAAGAAATTGTGGTTAATAGGTGGATCTGTTGGAATAGACAAATATGATGATGAGCAGTCTTTTTTTTTATAACAACTCATTATTTAGGAACAAACTCATTCGATTGAGAAAGGCATTAATTGTAATTAAAGACCTCCCCATATTTTAAGACAATGTTGATTAAATTTCAGCATGGGCTTTAAAGGAAACAAACCATATTCAAACTATGACACATATTACATGTATTCCTGGAGACAAGGTTTTAACTCAGAAGCATTTTTGAAAGATATGGTAGAAGCAACCATTGTGTTTCCATCTGGAAGTGCCTCCTCCTTGCAAAGTGTATCTCACATTTTACCTAGAGGCAGGTTATTAGAATCACAGGCTCAAAGGGAAAATGAAGCCAAGAGATTTTCAGTACTGTGAATGGAACCGAAACACTGATAATTACACAATTCTTTTGTGCCTTGTTTTCTTCTTTCCTCCCTTTCCTTAGCTTCAGCTCCATCTCTGTTTTGATTTTCTTAACAAATCACAGATTATTCCTTCTTCTTCCTCCCCATTGCTCATTTCTCTATTTTTCCAGACATTTAGCTCTGAAGCAGATCTAAGGCAAGGACTTTGGTTGTCTTCTCTTTTGCCTCGAACATTATTCTCTGCATTATTTCACTTGATAGCCTAGCTTAAAATACTGTCTATACTGACATGTTTATTTTTCTTTTTATAAATATATGATATAAATTTGGGGAGCATAGGAGCAGTACAGAAAGTATAAGCACAAATCAGCAAGATAAAGACACTACTGAGAAACACACCTGAGCTTTACACATTTAGAACTGTATTTGTCTCACTAATTTTCCTGACAAGCAATCTATTTCTTCTATGCACTTGCTCTGATATATGAACTCATGACAGTATTATCAAGGAAAGTCACCAGTTTGGATCCAAGAGGACTCATAATTGCCAACAAAAATCCCAGGTTTCCTATAACATTCCTTGATGGTTTTGATTTTGAGTCTCTTTTAAGTTCCCACAACATGGATGCATTAGCATGTTCAGTTTTCACGACGGAGGAGTCAGAGTTGACAGAAGGATGGTGTTTTACCTATGAACGTGAATGCTAACTCGCACAATGTGCTACTGTCACTCCCTCTACCAAATAACCCTATGGCCTTTTAGTGATGTTTTCAAACCAGAAGGGAAACAGTGGCCCCCACTACTTTGCATTTGGTCAGCAGTGCTGTGATTCTTCTACCAGACAATTTCAGTTCTGTGTGTACACAAAGAGCCTCAGCACCACTCTCAGAGCTTCTGATACTTCTACTGGATTTAGTTTTTTTTTTTTTTTTAAGACAAACAAAAAGAAAAACAAAGTTAGGCTTATAGTTAGTCTCAACTTCAACAAAACTACTTGTGAAGAATCTGAGGTGAGCTTCAATCCAAAAAGAAGGAGCAGAACATTCTATAA
This sequence comes from Cricetulus griseus, assembly GCF_003668045.3. Classification (NCBI taxonomy): domain Eukaryota; kingdom Metazoa; phylum Chordata; class Mammalia; order Rodentia; family Cricetidae; genus Cricetulus; species Cricetulus griseus. Next base: position 133,999,256 of record NC_048595.1, on the reverse strand, counting down.
AAATAATTCAATGTTACTATTGAATAAAGCACATGGTTTTGCACTTACTGAATTTATTTGTATTGTGATAAAATTCTTTTTGCGCCTTTCACATCTGGGACAATGTTATGCCAGACTGCAGAGGAATTTTACTCCAGACTTGAGTATGTTCAAAACTGCATGTTACAGGAGTCTAGTTACTTTGTTTTACCTCTTCACTAGACAGACTTACTCTGACCCTAAGTTTAAATTGGAATTATATTGGATAGCAGGCAGAATGCCAACTCTACAAGTCAGTGATATTACAAATGAAAGTATGAATAGATTTACTTATGTTTTTGTAAAAAATGAGGGAAATATAAAGACAAAAGGAAGTCTGCAGTAAAGAGATCAATGAAGGACTCAAGAAAGATTCTGTAATAAAGCCAGAAGCCAGGAAGTTATTAACCAACATTCTGTTTGTTATTCTGTGTTCTTTTCTAAAGGCACAAAGTATATGTACTTCATGATAAAGACTGTAGAATAACAAAAATCCATGGAGGGTGCTGTATGTTTGTGCCACATTAGCTGTGGCTTTTCAGGCGCGTTAGTGCTCCTTCTGAACTTTCACTGGAGAGCTACAGAGAGTCATTTCATGGATCCTAGAGGCTGGATTGCTAGCTTTACACGGCATGTGTTGTGAAACAGCCTGAAGAGATATGCAGTGACTGCCAACAACCCAGACCTGGCAGGACTCTCACAGTCCCTAAGCCAAAATTGTTCAAGGCCATTCTAAGAGCCTCTGCCTAACAGAGTTTCACTCTCTTTGGTATATTCATTTACATGAATTTTCTCCTAATAAAAGCATGGAGAGAGATCAAATGGTACAGAGCTTAAGGTCTTCCTCTGCATATCCACATATCTTCTGTGAACTTTAATGACTTGATTAAATGAAGTAATAAAATTATAAAAGGCTCTAAAGAGCATCAAGAGAAAAACATAAAGTGCATATGGAAGAACACTTAGTTCATATCAGATGTTCTCTGAGTAATAATTCAAATTGGGAACCGTTTTTATGGAAATAAAAGGCTGGGGCAGTTACCTGATTGCCACCTGTAATTATTGACTAAAAGCTAGGCTTAAACTCATCACTAAGAGCATCATAACCTGTACATCTCATTGAATTCTGTGTTGTGAGAGAAGCATGTCATTCTAGTTACTAGTTAAATTAGGAAGCATGAATATCAGCTTTCAAATCTTTATTGGAATGTCAATAATCATATTATTTTAGTTTCAGTTCTGAAGTGGGAATCATGCTATAATCCCTTCCTGGTGATTTTGTTATGTGTCTGACACATGGTGGTTTAGTTTTATTCTGTTGCTGTGATGAAACACCCTGTCAAAAAGCAATGTAGGGCAATAAAGGGTTTATTTCATCTTCAACATTCAGGGTACAACCCATCATTGGTTGAAGTCCGAGCAGGAACTCAGAGCAGGAACCTGAAGGTAGGAGCCAAAGAAGAACCCTGATTTTTGGCTCAGTCACTGACTGGATTTCTGGCTCATACTCTGGATCAAGTTTTGCTGGTTTCTTTTCTTTTCTTTTCTTTTTTATTTGAATTACAAACAAGATTGAATTACATGACAATCCCAGTTCCCTTCTCCCTCCCTTTCTTCCCTACCACCCCCCAACTAAAACCCTAGCAATCATATATCCTTTCTTCTAATATACACTTGACTCAAACTTTCTGCTCCCTCATGAGCTAGTTTCTTATATAGTTCAGGATCAGCTGCCTAGGGATAGTGCTGCCTATAGTAGGCGGGGCCCTCCTGCACCAATTAATAATCAATATAATCTCCTACAAATGTGTAATCAGGTCTATGTGACCTAGGCAATTTCTCAATCCAGGTTTTCTTCTCAGATGACTCTAGGCTGTGTCAAGATTGACAAAAGTTGATTAGAGTACAATATGCCTCACAATCATATTGTATTGTGTTTAGAATCAAGAATAAGTATTATATGTGTATAGTTGCTCTTATTAGCAACTATTATCAAGCATTCTTAGGATGATATAGGTTATATTTTAGTAACTAGCAACACGCAAATTGCAGTTGTTTTAAACTATGAAGAATTCTTTCTACCATGTGCCAGGGTCAGAGGAACTTTCCTCATTGCTCTGTACACTGTAGTCACTCACTAAGTGTGTTGAAGGCTCATGCTCCCACTGTTACTGGTATTACAGATGGACTCTTCGAGGGACCTGCCATCAGCTAGTAACTGATGGGATCTGGAACGTTGCCACTGGCTGAAGCCAGTCAATGGCCCACCATAGTGCTAAGAGAGTGCTGAACACTCATAAAGGTAGAGGGGAGTGGGGTATTGGTGAACACTTAAAAGTTAATGCTATTTCAGTTACTTATGTTAAGAGATCTTCCTATTGATGTTTACAGAAGCGAAATCAGAATCATTTGGGGAAAGAAAAAGGAGGAACATTTCCTTACCAAAACTGAAGGATAAAATTCTGTGTACATAAAGAAGGCATTTATTCATTTACATCACTGACAGAAAGCAATTTTACCTTAGCTCTGAGCTCTTATTACTCACCAAAAGTGTTGAAAATTATTTTATAATATTCTCTGATAATGATTTTATACAAGTCAAAATGCAAAGGGATTACTCAAAACTTAACCCAAGAAATAGTTTTGTTTTCCTTATCAGCAGATAATATAAACTAGCTATTAATTTTAATTTTACGTGACAAAACATTTCTCCATGAAGATTAGACTATCACAGATTAGTCCCATTCTTCTTCATGACCTGAAGTTCCTATTTCCTTCATTGAGCATTGTTGTCCTTTTGGCCAACACGGGTCATTTGCTACTGGAATCTGATCCGTATCATACCACTAAAATGGCAATGGTTTGGAAAATGAGAAACATAAAATATGAAATAATATATGCAAATTACATGTATTTTGTGGACATAATGCTCTTTATTAATCCACAAAATATCAAAAAGGCTTCATCGAATTCTCCTCTGTATTGTTCTTCTAGTATTGCTCTCTTCTGTGTGAAAGAAAGACTGGAGAAACTTGCAGACTTTTCTTTATCCTGTTACCAACTACAGAAGTCCAAGCATTCTTATTGTGGTTTTTTCCTCTGATTCAATCTTTAGAATCATTTTTGCAAAATTGACATTTAAAAGAATCTGAAACAATCTCAGCTCAAGACCAACCCTTTCCCTTCCATTAACTCGTGATTATTATAGTTAAGAGCTCAGACTGGGAGTTTCATATTGCCCACGCTTCTCAACATCAAAGTCATTAGCAGGGGTAGCAATCCCCTGCTGACAGACAGAATACACTCCCTCCTTTTTCTTGTTCAGCCATCACAACTTGGCAGGATATACATGAAAGCATTTTAGAAACTGATTTTTGAAAATGCCTTTTATACACATTTAAAAATCACATGTGAAAGTAACCATCACCTGCCAAGTAATTACCACTCTTCGTGAAGAAAGGCTCAATTCCTTGCAGCACATCCGCTAGGAACAACAGAGGTGGTAGTTGGCAACTGCTATAGCAGCAGCATGGGTGACTTCTAGTTCCTTGTGCCCTACCCACCCTAGTCTGTCAGGCCACTAGGTACTGTTCCAAAGTTTTTTGGCTGTTTGAAATTAGATACAATGTTTTCAAATAATGGCATTAATAGCTTTCAACATAGATTCTTTGGTAACTTTCATTGGTGAATACAATGTTTTAGTTTATATCCACCTTCCACCCACCCCCTCCAACTCTGTCTGGGCAGTACCCCAGAGTACAATTAATGTTGCCTGTATGCATATGAATGCAGAACTATCCGCTAGTGACTGGGCAACACAGAATTAGTCATTTCTAACTTTTATATGTACATTTACTTCTTCTGAGATAGTTCATTTGCTAATCAGACATGATCTACAATATTTCACAGCACTACCTATGCCTGTTTCTCAGCCTGTGATCAGCATGGGTCTACAGGTTTCTCATTGGAGATATCCATGTTTCTTGAGAATGCTTCTTATTCTATTTGTCTGTCCCATTCAGTGCACCTTATATACAGTCCAAAAAAATATTGTACTGGAAACATTTCCCCTTTAGAATAAATGAACACATGAGGGATTGTGGGGCAGCATAAGACAGGAGGCCTGGCTGTCATTTTCAAAGTGTATAGATTAAAGAATGACCTAGCCTCACAGAATCTGCCTAAAGTTCTGTTCCTCCAACTCTGTTTATCCCTAAGACTTGAAACCTGTCTACAGACCTCTACCTAACTTAGCTAAGTCATCATTATTAGTGGAAGGGAGGTGGATGAAATCCTTCATGGAAGCATCAGGCATGGGACCACACAACAAGCCGGCCAGTCTCCTCACTCAGTAGTTAGCTCACAGGCCTTTTCTAACAGTTATTTCCCCAAGCTCTTGCACCGTGTTGTCAAACAGCTATTCTCCCTGGATCCTACCTTGCACTTTTTATTGTATATGAGCTTCACCTTGACAACTCTGCTCTTAACTCCTATCTTCCTGTCTACCTTCTATCAGGAAGTATTGAAGTTGAATGTCTTTCTTAGGTTCACCTACCTGGCTGAGAGAACTTGATCTGCTCATAGATTCATGCATGCCATTCAGCTCACCACTAGGTTGTTATGAATACTGCTCGCCAACTGATGGCAGCAATGATACTCCCTGCTGCCTGCTGAAAACTCTCTGTTCTTAAAGCTTTTCTTACTTACATAACAGTTTTCACAGTGCCTACAGCTGATGTCCCTCTAAATGCCTAACTTCAGACGCTGTCACCTTATCTTTTTTCCATTTGCTGTGCTCTTCTTCAGGGCCAAGCCTACAAAATTCAGGAGATGCCAAGACTTTGACATACAATTTGAGCCTTGAGGATAAAAGAAAAGAAAGTTTATATTGCTTTATTTATTTATTTATTTATTTAAAGAAACACAAAACAAACATTTATTCCATGAGATATTTTCTGAGAGTTGGGAGCCTGGGACAAACTCCTTGGACTGTTCTGACTTACTCTTCCTAGGGCATTACAATTTAGCTCAGAGTTTTACAAAAGGTTTGAAGGATCCAATTTCCAGTGGGCTCCCTTACATAGCTACTGTCTTGGGTGCTCTGTCCCCTCCACACAGAGAGTCCTACATACCTGACAACATGGCAGCTGGCTTTCATTTGTGTGATCCACCCAAAAGAGGGAAGAGAATAATGTAAGAAATCCAGGTCCTGATATCCCTACTGCAGACATCACATCCAATATTTCTGCTGTATTCCATTGGTCACAAGAACAAACATGCCATAGGATGAGACCACTGCACAATGGTGTAATTATCATGCATGGATTGTTAGACACCACTACATAAAGCATGTAATAACAAAGTAAGCAGACAATAAAGAAGACACAAACAAAAAATTTTTCTTAGGCTGCCCCTGTATCTTTACTGTTGACTGTTAATGCCAAAACTCCACAAAAATAAGGCACAAAAGGGAGCCAGGACCAGAACTTAGACAGTTGCCCATGGATCAATGTCGACTGATTTATATCTTCCTTTTCTTCCTCTCATCTTGGTTCTTGGGTACACAATAATCTCAGTAATTACGTTGGTTAAGAAAGTACTGGATGGATTCCCAGACTCAGAGGAATCTCCAATTCCTCATTATTTTGCCACACATCACTCCAGGCAGGCTGAAAGAAAAAAGAAAGAAGCCACTGAGGGAAAGAGAATACTTGCCCACTTGTTCAGAAAATCAGTGATCCTTGTTCCACTGGGTTGGTATAAGCTGCTGCTAAGGCAGACATTACTTTCTGTAACTTTCACATATTTTCCAGAGGCTTTTCATTTTTCTGCAGCTTTGAGACTTTAATTTACCCATGAAATGACTCTCATATTATATTACAAATATAATATGAATATATTCATATTATTAGCAAAGACAGTCTTCTTAATGTGGCTTTGAACTATACTTGAAGTATATTTAATCTAATAAAGAAACCATCATTGTTTAGTCAACCTCTCTATCTCCTCTGCCTCATGAAGATTAAGACATTTAAGACTTAAAAATCTTCTTTTCCTAACAAATGAATAAGAAGTCAAGGTACAGAGGGAAGACAGCAAATGTCCATAATCACTTTTGCTCTTCTTATAATTTTATGCTACTCTTCCCTGGCACAGCCATATCTCATGGGTACTGCAAAAGTCATAAGTTCAGCACAGATGCCTGACAAAAATCTATCATAGCTGAGCCATGTGATGGCTGTCATACCACCTTTGATTTCTATCTCCATCTGTTGCATACTTGGGGAAGTTTTAATATTTGTACAATATGGGGATTTTGGACTGATGGAAAAATTTTTATGAATCATTTTGCTTCTCCCAGGAATATTGGTTTTAATCTTTCCCAGGAAAGTCCTGAACATATTACCTTTCCTACTTTTAAGGAGATATCCTTATCTACTTGAAGGTTTTCCTTATGCCTTGGAGGTTGTGACGTACATAAAGAAGCCAGAGATCTCTTTATGAAGTTATGAGATATTCTTGAAACATTTGTCCCTGTACTTATTCAGGAACAGGATAATCATAACAAAGTAAACATAAAAGGATCAACATGATTCAGTGGGCTAGAGGAGTTGGCCACAAATCAGATTGCAAGCCTCTTCCCATTATACTCAGGCAATTACATGGCATATACAACAACAAAGTCATATTACCTGAAGTTACCTCTGCTCTACACAGAAACTTATATTGATAAGTAAAAAATAATGTAGAAATGTGATAATAAATGGGATGAGATGTCACATCCTTAGAAAAGTTAGCTCTTGCAGAGCCACTGTGATGTCGTATTTCCAAAGAATGAAAGAATGCCAGGGTAAGACTATATATATATATATATATATATATATATATATATATATATTCTATGAAGTTATAAAATGTAAACAATTTATTATGCCAGAATTTGAATAATAACTGCAGCAGTTTTGGCATGAAGATATTTCTTGGGAACTCTGACCATTAACAGTTAATGATACACCTTTTGGGACATGGGCATCTGCCTGGGCTGCCTTGGAAACTTTGTTTTGGTCTGATGTCATTGTATCTACAAAAGATACTAGTTTGAGAACAGGCTGTCATATTCTTCTAGATTCGTAAAAATTGGGTTATGGGGTTAATGAGTAAAAATGGTTATAAAAGAAGACTGCTTATCAATGATATTTAAAGTTGAGGGAAATTATTGTAAAAACTTTGGAGGACTGTGAGAGAGCACTGACATCAGGCCTGTGGGACACAGACATCTACTGCAGAGAAAGGGCTGAGAGAGGGGATTGAGAGAGAGGACTAAGAGGGTTGGATCAAGAAACAAAGACGCCACCTGCACCAAGAAGATGAAGAGATGGGTAGATGACAATACAACAATGCATTCAACAACTTAAAGAGGAATATGGCAACACAAGAATCTAGTGGTACTACATCATGAAGACCTAAACATCCCAATGCAGAAGAAGTAGAAGAAAACAACCTTAAAAATAACTTGATCAAGATGATGGAGGCCCATAAAGAAGAACTGAAAAATTCCCTTAAAGAAATGGAGAAAAAGACAAATAAAAATTGGAAGAAATCAGGCTACAGAGATGGCTCAGCCATTAAAGACTAGGCTCACAACCAAACAAAAACTGGAAGAAATCAATGAACCCCCTTAAAGAAAGCCAAGAAAACCTAGAAAAAACAATTCCAAGACATGGAAATTGAAATGGAGGCAATAAAGAAAACAAAAACTGAGGGAAATTTGGAAATGGAAAATCTGGGTAAACAAACAGGAACTACAGATGCAATCATAACCCACAGAATGCAAGAGAAGGAAGAGAGAATCTCAAGCATTGACGATATAATAGAGGAAGTAGATTGATCAATCAAAGAAAATATTAAACACACCAAAGTCATAACATAAAATGTCCAGGAAAAGACCAAACCTAAAAATAATAGGGACAGAAGCTAGAGAAGAATACAAGCTTAAACTCACAGAAAATATATTCAACAAAATTACAGAAGAAAACTTTCCTAACCCTAAGAAGGAAATGCCTATGAAGATACCAGAAGCTTAGTGAACACCAAATAGACTGGACCAAAAAAAGTCTTCCTACCACATTGTAATACAATCACACAAATTGTGCAGAATAAAGAAAGGATATTAAGAGCTGCAAAGGAAAAAGTTCAAGTAACATATAAAGGCAGGATCCATCAGAATAACACCTGACTTCTCAATGGAGACTCTCAAAGCTAGAAGGTCCTGGATAGACATTATGCAGTCTCTAAGAGATCATGGATGCCAACCTAGAATATTATATGCAGCAAAACTTTCAATTACCATTAGATGTAGAAAACAAGTTATTCAATAACAAAACCACATTTAAACAATACCTATCCACATATCCAGCACTAGAAAGAAAACTCCAACTCCATCCCAGGGATGCAGGGTTGGTTCAACATACAGAAATCTGTCAATGTAATCCACTATACAAACAAACTGAAAGAAAAAAACCCATATGATCGTCTCATTAGATGATGAAAAAACCTTCAACAAAATTCAATACCCCTTTATGATATCAGTCCTGGAGAGATCAGGGATACAAGGAACATACCTAAACATAATAAAGGCAATATATAGCAAGCCAAAAACCAACATCAATCTAAATGGAGAGATTCCACTAAAATTAGGAACAAGACAAAGCTATCCATTATATCCTTACTTATTAAATATAGTACTCGAAGTCCTAACTAGAGCAATAAGAAAACAAAAATAGATCAAGGGGATGCATTTTGGAAAGGAAGAAGTCCAGCTATCACTATTCCAGGTATTCATAGATTACATGGAAAACTCTACCTGAGAACTCCTACAGTTGATAAACACATTCAGTAATGTAGTAGGATAAAATATTAACTTAAAAATCAGTAGCCCTCTTATGTACAAATGATAAAGGGGCTGAGATAGAAATCAGAGAAACATCACCCTTTACAATAGCCACAAATATAAAATCTCTTGGAGTAATACTAACCAAACAAGGGAAACATCTGTAGGACAAGAACTTTAAGTCCCTAAAGAAAGAAATTGAGGAGGATATCAGAAAATGGAAAGACCTCCAATGCTCTTGGTAGGTAGGATCAACATAATAAAAATGGCAATCCTACCAAAAACAATCTACAGATTCAATGAAATCCCCATCAAAATCCCAACACAATTCTTCATAGACCTTGAAAGAACAATAGTCAAGTTCATAGGAAAATCAAAAAACCGAGAATAGCGAAAAAAAATCCTCTACAATGAAGAAACTTTCAGAGGCATCACCATTTTTTACTTCAAACTGTATTATAGACCCATAGTAACAGAAACAGTTTGGTACTGGCATAAAAACAGACAGGTGGATCAATGGAATTGAATTGAAGACCCTAATATCAACACCTATGAACACCTGATTTTTGACAAAGAAGTCAGAATAGTACAATAATAAAAGGAAAATCTCTTTAACAAAAGATGCTGGAATAACTGGATGTTAACATTCAGAAGACTTCAGATAGATAGATAGATAGATAGATAGATAGATAGATAGATAGATAGATCCATATCTATCGCCAAAGACAAAACTCAAATCCAAGTGGATCAAGGACCTCAACATAAATCCAGTTACATTGAACCTGATAGAAGAGACAGTGGGAAGTAGTCTGTAATGCTTTGGTAAAGGATACCACTTCCTAAATCTAACACCAGTATCACAGACATTGAAAGCAGCAATTAATAAATGGGAGCTCCTGAAATGGAAAAGCTTCTGTAAGGCAAATGACACTGACAACAAGACATCGTGTCAACCCAAAGAATGGGAAAAGACCTTCTCCAACCCCACATGTGACAGAGAGCTAATATCCAAAACTTATAAAGAACTCAGAAACTAGACATCAAAATACAAAATAACCCAATTGAAAAATGAGGTACAATACTAAACAGAATTCTCACTAGAAGAATCTCAAGTGGCCAAAAGACATTTAAGGAAGTGCTCAACATCCTTAATCATTGAGGAATGCAGTTCAAACTGACTTTGAGATACCATCTTATACCCATCAGAATGGCTAAGATCAAAAATACTGAGGGCAAATTATGTTAGAGAGGATGTGGTGTCAGGGGAATATTCCTCCACTGCTGGTGGGAGTGCAAACTTGTATAGCCATTTTGGAAATCAGTATGGCTGTTTCTAAGAAAAGTGGAAATCAATCTATCTCAAGACCCAGTGATACTACTTTTGGGAATTTACCCAAAGGATACTCAAACATATCACAAGGACATTTGCTCAACAATGTTCATATCAGCCTTATTTTGTAATAGCCAGAACATGGAAACAGCCTAGATGCCCCTCAACTGAAGAATGGAAAAGAAAAATGTGGATCATTTACACAATGGAGTACTACTCAGCTATAAAAAATGATGACCTCATGAAATTTTCAGGGAAATGGATGGAAAAAGAAAAAAGTATTCTGAGCGAGGTAACACAGATTCAGAAAGACAAACATGGTATGCACTCACTCATAAGTGGATATTAGATGTAAAGCGAAACTACACTAAAGTTCACAGATCCAGAAAAGCTAAGTAACAAGGAGGACCCAAGAAGGACACATGGATCACCCTTGGAAGAGAAATTAGATTTTATTTTCAGTGCAAACTGGGGATGGGTGAGTTGATAAGCAGAATGGGATGGGAGGATGAGTCCAGGAGGGAACAAGACGACCTAGGTAGTGAAGGATGCAGTGAAAGAGCAATGAAAAAATGTATCTTTTCTGTTATCCACTTATTCCATTAGCCTGTTTACCAATTGTGTGCATTGTTGAAAAAGGTATCTTAATAGAGAGAGCTACTATGGGCTTATGGAGAAACCTGGTGATAGAGAAACTCCCAAGAATCTACAAAGAGGATCTCAACTAAGTCTCCTAGCAAAAGTAGAGAGGATGCCTGAACTGGCCTGACCCCATAGTTAGATTGAATACCTCAACTGTCAACATAGAACTCTCATCCAGTATTTGATGGAACCAGATGCAGAAATCAACAACCAAGATCCAGGCTGAGCTCTAGGAACCCAGGAGAAGAGAGGGAGGAAGGAACATATCAGCAATGTGGTCAAGAATATAATGGAAAAATCTACAGAAACAAATGAACCAGCTTGTGGAAACTCATCACCTTTTGATCTACAACTGTGGAGACTCCAGAGGACTGAACTAGGCCTTCCATGTGTGGGAGACAGTTGTGAAGGTTGGGCTATCAGAGGGGCCTCTGGTAGTAGGACCATGATACAAACCTGGTATATGAGCTAGCTTGATGGAGCCCATTCCCTGTGGTGGGATTCCATGCTCAGTCTAATGCATGGAAGTGAGCTGGGCCCTGCTGTAACCTATTGTTCAAGACTATGTTGACTCCTCATGGGAGCCCTTACCTGTGAGGAGGAGTGGACTGGGGGTGGGCCAGAGGTGGGAGGAAAGGGGGTGCAAGGAGGTAAGTGGGAAGGAAGGAGAGGTGGGAGGGAGAACTGTGGTTGGAACATAAAATGAAATAAAAAAGTGGAAAAAAGATAGCTCTGTTTTGTCACAGTTTATCAATGATGACTGAAAAATATACAAGAATTGAAACATATGACCAAAACCAAAAAAATGATATAATCTATGTTTTGGGATAACATGAGTCAATTCCTGCTTACTGAATTATGTATAAATAAAGAAACACTCTGATTGCTAATCACCCAACCATCATGCCAGGCTCATTCCTTCCCTCACATACTCCTTACCTTCTCTCTGGGACATGTCAACCTCAGGGACTATCTCCTGGCACTTCCCCACCTATTACAGGACATGGAGTTTGCTTTTCTCTCCCATCCTAAATATCAAAAATGGCCTGAGGTGTAGCATAGGCGACCGGGAGCAATGCGAAAGAACACGGAGAAGCTACAGGAGAACAAATCTAAGACCCGAGTGAACATGAACACACCACTTTGGTTGTTCACAAGCCGAAACCCAAACACCATGTTTCCCATCACTCAAATAGATTTGTGTGTATATTCACCATTATTCTCCCTCTGCATCTCTGGTGGTTTCTCCTCTAATATTTAAGATTTGGATATTCGTGTTTGTCACTTCTTTGTCCTGGGGTGTGAGCTCTCCTTTCTATCTCTCCTTCTAAGTCCTCTCACTCTTTCTTGTTGCTGGAAGTTCCTTCTGTATCCTACCCACACTCACCTTTTTATTGCCAGGCTGAATTACTTTGGAATTTTTGTGTCTTCAATAGAACCATCCACAGACATGTACTTGACCCTAGCCTTCTCTATAAGTGACATCATAGCTTCACAAACAAAAAAGACAGAAAATTATCCCCAGTATCCTTCTTCTTCCTGGGGTGCATACAGGGTATCAGAAAGTTCTGCCATTTATGCTTCCAAAATGGGTGACAATTCTATTTTTTCCAGTTACACTGCTGGAATTAACAACCTCCCCTCACTGATTCATTGTGCTAAGGTAGAACAGCTTTCTCTTGCCTATAGTGTTTGATTGGCTTTTCCAATTTTTACTGGTTGGTGGGACAGTTATTTAAGCAGTGTTGTTGCTTTGAGGGAGACTCTGAATAGAAGAGCTCAGAAAGGGTTGGCTGTGGAAATCATCAGAGTATTGTTCTACTACAATAATGTAAGAAATGGGGTCAGAAGTTAAACAAGAAACCAGAGTGGTCTCTCTGTGTTGTGTTCCTAAGAAGCTAGATAGGAAAGAGGTAGCCATCTTTGCACCTGCACAATCCCACTCAAATGTTGAGAATCCTTCTGAGTCCTTCTTCCCAAGTATAGTGCATTCCACACTCGGAAGATCACTCCCTGATTGTCCACAAGACCAGAGCCAGACACTGCCTCTCAGGCAGAGCTTTGCTGCCTCACATTGTAATGGATGTTCTCAAAGATATGCACTCAGCCTTTTCTTTTCTGACACCTGGAAAATCTCTGTCTATGCAGATATCAACCACCAATCACTTTCCTAAAAATGGCAGAGACCAAATATTTGTGGGACTTTTTCTGGTTTAGGACTTTTATTACATAGAGACAGTTATTTGTCCCTAAAAAAAACCTCACACAGCCTTGCCTGTAATTCGGTGAAACCAAGTGGCAGTAATTGCTAATGCCAGTGTCCCTGGCTCTCACTTTGCATGCAGAGGAGAATGTCTGCAGTTTGTAGAGGAAATAAAGAGCCCCTTTTTACTTGATGTTGAGGAATGCCTACTTGAAGTGTTAAGTTTCATCTCTAGTTTAGGCTCTTGCTAACTATTTTTCACTTTGGACAATTTGTTCCATCTCAATGTACCTTAATGCTCCCACTCCAGTTCATGAAGATACTAATGTCTGCCTTATGAATGGTCTTCAGGCTCAATGAGTCAATATGGAAGACATTTCATAAATAGTATTTCAAGGTAACATGCATCAGCATATAGATATCGCATTGTTGGAATTGGTTATGCTTATGGGATAAATGAGCATTCCATTGAATGTTCAGAAATGATCATGTGAAATTTTACATTTAGATGACTTTGTGTTGAATTTTTTGTCTTCTTTAATGTAGGCAGTAAGGTAATTATCCTGTGCTAACCAATAAGGAGTTTGAGAGTAACAAACAACAGCTCTTCCTCAGAAGCTGTGAAAGAGAGAAAGAAAGAAAAGCAGCCAAGGTTCTTTCCTGTGGCTCAGCCAACCTGAGCTGGAGGCATTGAAAGTCACCTTACACACACACAGACATGAAGACACACACACACACACACACACACACACACACACACACACACACACACAGAGAGAGAGAGAGAGAGAGAGAGAGAGAGAGAGAGAGAGAGAGAGAGAGAGAGAGAGACAGAGAGAGAGAGAGAGAGAGAGAGAGAGAGAGAGAGAGAGAGAGAGAGAGAGAGAGATTAAATGCTGAAGTGCTGGGCCCTCACAGAATCTTGTAAGAATGATGAAAAAGCAGAACAAAGGGCAAATTTTCCCAGCCATCTTTCATTCCAACACTGAGTAGACAGGATGCAGGTGGTGCGTTCCTCTACTTTTGAAGGAAAATGTCTTTTGATTCATAATCATTTGTTTCATGAATGAACTGAAGGAATAAGGAACACCATATGGGAATCAGGAACATTTAAGACAGAGATTTTCTTTTAAAAATTCTTTTCAGAGTTTTAGGGGCCAGGGCTTTAAAAAATATTATTTCTAAGGGTTCTGTTTATTTGACCTGTTTCTTGGGGAAAATAAAGAGTGGTCCAAAAGAGTCCTTGTCTGTGTCTGGGTGTGCTGTTTTGATAAAAATTGATTGACTTTAATTATGGGAAACACGGCTGTCGTTACTGTTTTATTAGACTAGCTAGGAACATTTAAAGGAAGGCTTGGGTATGCTCTTGCTTTTCCAATTTGTGTAATTTATGTATGTGAAAATCTAAACTTGTTTCTCTGCCCAAATAACTAAGCACACTGGGAGTTCTTAGTAAAGTTGCTAGAACCAAAATAATCTGTTTTCCCCTTCTAGCAACTTGGACCTGCTCTTGGGGTTTGTTGTTGTTTGTTTGTTTTATTTTCCCTTTAGGAGAATTTAGGATCTATCTGCTGTGTATACAAGTGAATGAAGCACCTGGAACAAGAGGATTATCCAAGAGGGACAGCTGCAAACCCATATGTGGAGCACTGTTCTGACAGCAGTCTCCTCCTTTGCTTGGAGGTGGAATCCTGGGGTGACATGCATCTGGGGCTTTGGGGAGTTCATTCCTTTCAATGGAGTTAATTTGAATGTAGAAGCTATAGGCACAGCCCCAGTGCAAACATTGTTTCTGGGAAGCTGAGTTCATTCATTATTGAAGCACATAAATGCTGCATAGCACATATTAGCAAAATCCAGTCTTGTATATGGTACACAAAAGTATTCATTTGCAAATACAATGGCCTCAGAGGAAGAATCTGATCTTCTAAAACATTTTTCTTGACCACATTAAAAGTGACTTTGACCTCTTGTAGATGGCCAGAAGGAATTGTTTTTCTTGGTCTTTTCCTTTTCGTTATTCATTATTATTACTTTTTGGATCCATGGAATAACTGCTGTTTGAGGAATTCCTCAAATAGATTTTATTGCTTTTAGCATCACACTTTTATTTTAGATAGAATAAATTTGACTTAGTGATATTTTCTTGCTATTCCTATTATCTTTCTAGAAATTATTACTCTTAGCTTTTGAGATTACAACATAATTACAACATTTGTCCCTTCCCTTTCTGCCCTCAAAAACCTCCCATATAACCTGCCTTGCTCTTTTTCAAGTTCATGCTTCCCCTTTTAATAATTGTTACATACAATCCTACACTCAAATAACCTGCTCAGTCTGTATAATGTTTCTTGGATGTACGATTTCAGTGATGACCATTTAGTATTTGATAACCAGTTGGTATGCTTTTACCTGGGGAAGTCTATTTATTTTGCTCCCAGTATTCCTTAGTTGCCTGTAGTTCTTTGTATAGGGATGCGGTCCCCAGACTCCCCCCCCCATCCATATTAGCATTATTTTTGTTGTTTACAGTTTTATAAAAAATACATGATTCTGAAGGAGCCCAGACAGAGTATATGGATCTGTAAGACAATCCAAGCAGGAGAACCACAGGGGAACCAGATGTCTTGCTCTGGAGCAGGTCTAAGGTATTCTCCTAGCCTCAGTTTTTCTGTCCCATAAATAGAGGTCAGTTGTGTTCAGCATCACAGAGAGAGTACAAAGGGCAGATGAAGGAGGAAGGCACAACAGGAAACAGGGTATGAGTAGGCAGCAAGTTCAATGCTAGAATAATTTGTTCCTTTTCATGAAGAAGCAAAAGAAAAATTCTTTTGGTAATAATGGCTTTCCGTTTATTGATGAACACTTATGAGTGTGAAGGGATGGAATATGTGGGCTGTAACCCTGGTAACCAAGTGGGCAGTGATGTAGAGATCCTGATACACTCATGGTGAGAGACTGCTAGAAAGAACCCATCTGTGTCCTTAAACTTTCCCCACCTGTAACAGTAATGTGACTGTGAGCTGACCTGGGGGGTCACTGAAAAGAGCATAGGCTGCTGTGTGAAGAATTCAGCCTGATTTATATCTGTCAGGAAAAGAGGGAAAGAATATAGAAAAAAGAAAAGAAAAATAAAAGTAAATAGAACAAGCAGAAAATGGTCTGTGTTTAAACATGTACCAAAACGGAGCACATAGAATCTGGATGACAGCCACAAGATGCTATTGAGTTGCTGAAGACCATTTCTTCGGTTCTTTCTAGCTACAACCAGAGATTATATGGAATAGCTGCATCTCTCTAAGCTACCACCAAATGACTACCACCACTGTTATAACTGGCCAATAAATATAAAAAGAGAAAATTCCATCTACTGAATGTTCCCTGTGTAAAATGATTTCCAATTTGCAAAAACAAACAAACAAAAAACATTAGGTGGCAAGTGGCTTTAATTCCAGTCCTGGGGAGGCAGAGGCAGGCTAGTTGCTGTGAGTTTGAGGCCAGCCTAGTCTAAAGAGTGAGTTCCAGGAAAGGCTCCAAAACTACAGGGAAAACCTGTCTTGGAAAACAAATAAAAAAAAAAGAAGAAAGAAAAAACAAACCATCAGTCAAGTATTTTAGATTAACAAAAGTCATGAAGCCCTCTAGCTGATTCTAAGGTCTTGAATAAGGAGTCACCAAGTTATAAGCTACTCTATTGGGAGTATCATTGAAAAGAATTAAGACTTAATATTAAACATATTACTTACCTGTTTTCATCAATTAATATGTAGAAACTGCTGCTTTAGACGTAAGTCAGCCAGCGTTTTAGGTCTGCCAGTCTCCTGGACAGTCTAATTTAACTGTGTTTGTGAATCACTTTGCAATTATCTATTTTAATTTTCTAATGTATTCATGTTTTAAGGCTTTTTTGTAATTCAGAATTAACTCCCCAAATCAATTTGGTTAATCCCAACAGAGACTGGTATTGGAGAAATAACCCAATATCTCATCTACCAGCAGGTTTCAGGTTCCATAACCTCTGTTTCATAGATTCACTTTTGTTTTGATAGAGCTCACAATGACAGCATCCTCCATTATGATGTACTGAAAAGAATCTACTGATGTCCCCAGAGTGAATTAAAGCAGACGTATAATGTGGGAAGCCCCAGGGAACCCTTAAGAAATAGAGCATCTGGAATTGCTAGTGCTCATCACTTATCATCTCACATCAAGAAATCAGTGACCTAAATGTTACTTCCCATGAGTTTTACAATCAGTGGTCTCATAAGCTTCAGTGTATTTGTCATAATGAAAACATGAATGCTTTGTTTCTCCTAAAGTTTATTTTATTTGTATTTTATGTAAGAAATACAAATAGGCCTGGAGAATTTACTGAGGCTGATGAGCCTCAGTAAATAAGACTCTAATACTAAAATCTTAATGAAAATGGAAGAGCACCTTCGCAGTCTCTCTATAGTCTGTCTACTGGTGACCAAATTATTTCATGGCATATGTTAAACCTTCCAAGACTCAGCAATGGCATAAATGATACCATGCCTCAAAATTAACCAAGAAATCCAAGTCTCACTTTTATCATAAAATTATGTGTCTCAGGGATACAGAGATTGCTCAGCAATTAAGAGCACTTGCTGCTCTTACAAAGGACCTGTGTTCAGTTCTCAGCACATACACATGGCAGCTTCCAACCATTAGTAACTCCAGCTGCACAGATGCAGAAGATTCAACTCCTCTTCTTGTCTCTGTGGGCTCCATTTATACATACATAGTATAAACATACACATAGGCAGAACATCCACACACGTAACAGTAAAGACAAATAGTCAAACCAAAATCTCATCGTGTACAAGCAGGTTATAGATATAAGTAGCTGAGTTAATACTTTTGCATTAACTAATGATTGGGAGATAACTTCAAGAGTCCCCGTTATATATTATGGTTCTATCTTTAAATCATGAGCACACAACATAATCTAAGCAAACAGGCAGCTGCTGAGTGATTCACAGAACAGAGTTCAAATATCACTCTAACTGGCTGACCAACATGAAGAGTTGCAGTATGCACATACTGCTAGTGAAGTAAGCTTCTGTGTGGTGGTCCATCAAAAGTCAGCAATCTGTTTAATCATAGCTGCCCTTAGTTCTCTCAGTAAGATTCAAGTCATCATTTCTTAAGTTCTCCTTCAATGTGTGCCCCCCATCCTGTGGGGTCCAAATATTCATCACCTGTGGGTGTCCAAAATTCCCTGTGTCTTGAGATTCCTAAGAATCTACTGAAGACGGTATTGAATAGTTAGGCAACTACACTGTGTGACTAAGGATGTTCAATTTTAGTGCTGCAGAGGTATATCATAGAAAGGGAACTAGGAGTTCCTTGTTCCAAGTCAGCTGCTCTACAAGCAGTGCGGGTGGGTTTTTGTTCTTTTGTGTTTTGCATGGTACTATTCCTCTATATTCATAGATGTGTTCCAATAATTTCTGCTCATCAGACTTCATAGTATGAATCCTATCACAGGAATGAAAGCCTGAGGATTTCTGTTTCAAGTAAGCAACAGCTACATATGGAACAAATTTACAGTAGAAAACAAAATAATATATAAAATATTTTGAGATATACTTTATTTGATCAAACAGTAAGAGATTACTAAGCCAAAACCTAAATGGGACTGGGATTAGAGAGGCAAGTAGAACAGATTTATTTATATTTGCTGATCCCAGCAAGCATGATTTACAGGATTAGGAGACAGCTACATTTCATGCTAAAAATAAACCAGCTTTAGTACTCTACAAACTGCCCAGCACACCACACACACACACACACACACACACACACACACACACACACACACACACACACCTCATAGAATTATAAGAGAAGCCATTATGGCACTGAGTAAATGAAGGGAATAAGGCCCAAAACTGTGGTCACATAATCTAACCTTGGTACAAGGTACCTTATTCTATAGACTCAAGGAATGAAAGCAAGTAATTTGCAAGAGTACCAAGTAATCCACAACAATGAAAAAGCTTATTGTCACAACTTTTCTAACTTAGCATAATACCTAACTATGTTCTAAATATGCGTCCCTATACTCCCAGGTGAGTTTAGCTCTCAGTTGTCATCAGGGAAGTTTCTTTCTGGAAAGGATGAGGACCAATGTAAAAGTTCACAAAAGATCAAAATACAGAGTGGTGAAGCCCATTCTTAAACGATACACATACAACACAACTCCTGCACATAAGGCACAGGCATACTCTGGTAGATGGGGTATAAAGATTGTAAGAAGCAGAGGAATTGGGAGTTTGCTGTGAGACTGCATCTTCTAGAAATGTCAGAGGCTATCTCCATGAAGTTTCACCATGACTGCCTAAAGAAGGATAACACTAAAGCCATCCTAATGTGGAAAGGAGAAGGCTCATGAGGCCTTAACCGTAGACAAAGAGCTATAGGAAATTAAAGAATGTTGAGAGCAGGAGAAATAGTCTTTCCCAGGGAAGAGCACCAGTTGCTTTTCCAATGCCAAAGGGTCATCACTACAAACATACACATACAGGTAACATTGTACATAGTGAGTGGACTATATTTATATATTTAGAAATACATAATACATATATGCATATATATAACAACAAGGAAAGTTAAAGAAAAAGGCCATGGATTTCAATGAGAGCAGTGGGGAGGACAGTACATGGGAGAATTTAGAGGGAGGAAATGAGAGGAGTAAATGATATGATTATGTTATAGTCTCAAAAAGTATTTTTAAAAATTGATTGTTACTGTGTCATTGCATAATTAATTCCTGTTTGTTTTACTATATTTGCCTTGCTACTGCTAAAGGTTCTGTTTGCAAGTTGGACAATAGCCTCCTGATTGCTATCTATAACTCCTCTGTAGCTCACAAGAGGGGGCATGTGAGATTTATAAGAGCCAATTGTGAGGGAAGGAATGTGCAGATTCAGGTTAACTGGACTGCAGCCATCTTGATTCCAAACTGCCATCCAGTGTCCCAGACAAATAATAGACTGATTTTCCCATATCTTCTCCTGAAAATCACAAATAGACAAATTTATTAGAAATACACAGAGTTTTACAGTGAGACTCTTGCTCCAAAAATGTGTTTTACTCTGGTATTCAGAGAGGTTAAACAAATCCCAGTGGGATGAATTCTCTTTTGTCTTAACCCATATATGCCTTTTCTGACCCAAATTGTGGGCAACCAGTTGCCTCCCAGGCAAACACTCAAATTATATCCTGTACAACTCTAGAAAATAAAAAAAGAAAGAATGAAAATGTGAGACACCATGAAAAACAGCCAATGGATAACCAAAATTTATAAAAAGAAATCCAAAATATTTAAATATTGAGAGTATTTGAACTAGAAAAAACACTTGTATTCTATTTTAAAATACTGTTTACTTTCCTTAATTTTACTGGAAATATCAATTTGTAACAACAGAAAGTCATAAAATCATACATGAAAAATTTAAAAAGTAGTATAAAAGAAACAAAAAATAGAGGTGCATATAAAATTTCATCAACATCAAGAAATTAGGTATGATTGAAGATAATTTAGTGAAATTAAGTCATAAAAATAGCCAGAATGATTGCACATAGAAAAGGTGAGAAATCATGGAAGACAATTAAGAGGAAGAGGAGGGGGAAAATTTAATATAGTTTTAATCTAAGTAACGAAAAGGATAGAGACAGAAGAATGTGGAAGACAGAGGCAAAAATCACAGAAACTGTAGCTGATACTCACCTGAACTCAGAGAAAATGAACACAGGAAATGAACTTAGATGATGCCACATGGGAACTGGGAAAAAGATGCAGCTCTGTGAAAGCAGCCCCATAATAAAAAGTAGATGGGTGATAAAAAGTTTGATAGAGAGAAAAAAAGTGGAGACCAAAATAAAAAGAAAGAAAAAGAAGAAAAGAAGATAAAGAAATAACAATCATTTCCACATGAATAAATAGATTAATTACCTACAAAGAATTACATACAATAAAAAATATTTCTTAATAATGAGAATGAAGTGGATGCTTCAATTAGAAAAGAGAGACATTGACAGATGTTTAAAAAATAATGAGACAAAATAATGAGACAGAGATGATGGTTGACAAAAAGGAAGCAGTGTTTACTGGACACAACAAGGCAGTTGTACACATAAATGTACAGGTATTATGACAGCCTACCAAGACCTAAATAAGTGTAAGCAAGACAAAAATCCCAGCATGGAGTGGAAAAGCAGGAACAAATTCCCACTCCTCACTGAGGATAATTTGATAACTCCTGGGAAAGGAAGAGTCTATTTTCTTTAATGATATGCCGATCATATTCCAGGGTAGGCGCCACACACAAAGAATTTGGGCAACACAAATTGGACTCAGTTAGTTTAAAAGGAAGAAGAAGAAGAAGAAGAAGAAGAAGAAGAAGAAGAAGAAGAAGAAGAAGAGGAGGAGGAGGAGGAGGAGGAGGAGGAGGAGGAGGAGGAGGAGGAGGAGGAGGAGGAGGAGAGAAGAAGAAGAGCGAGAGAGAGAGAGAGAGAGAGAGAGAGGGAGAGAGAGAGAGAGAGAGAGAGAGAGAGAGAGAGAGAGAGAGAGAGAGAGAGAGAAACACAGACACACACACAGAAACATGAAGGTAGATGAAGGTTGATGGGTAGGGAAATGGGGCTGGATTTGGGAGGGGTTGAAAAAGAGGAAGTGTGAATATAATCAAAGTGCATTGAAAAAATAATGAAAGAAATAGTAAAAATACTTTTAAAAAGAATGGAATCTAAAAAGAAACCATTGTATGCCCATGCAGTAGACTAGAACATCCCGTGTTCCCACATGGATCAGCTTCACAGATATCTTATTTTTTGTTCTATGAGACAGGGTTTCTCTGTGAGCCTTTTTGGAGCCTGTCCTGGAACTTGCTTTGTATACCAGGCTTGAACTCACAGAGAGCAGCCTGCCTCTGCCTCCTGAGTGCTGGAATTAAAGGCATGCACTACCACCCAGGCATTCACAAATATTTTGATAAGAAAAGCAGGCAAAATACAAATCTGTAAAATTGGAATTTTTCCATAAATGCTTTTCACGCTTCTCAGGCAGGCAAAATTAGTTGATATTGCTTAGAGTTGCATGTATAAGTGACTTGGTTATAAAGGCCCCCAAAACCGTTTAAAATAAAGTTAGGTTAGTGACTTCCTTCTGAGTAAAAGGTGAAATTGTAGAAAAAGGAATCTGGGAACTTCTTTTAAGTGAACAGGACTGTGTACTTAGTCATTATTTATTGAAGCATGCCAGCAACTTATTTTGTGTTGGCATACTACACTTCATTAAGAAAGAATGAAAATCAGGATAAATTACAGGAAACTATATCCACATGTGTTAACCATGAAGTGGCCTTAGTAGAGAGAAGGCAGTCTTTCCCTGATAAACTGAGTATTACTTAAGCTTACTGAGTCTTTTCATATAAAAAATGGGGATAACAAAGCCTGATAAAGTACGGCATGGTAGTTTGAAAGTTGTAATACACTGTGATCACTGTATATACTATGTTGACTATTACAGACAGACAAGAGGTCTATCCCAATGGGCAGCTAAAGGCAGGACATTCCAGTACCCTACTTTGATAGAAAGGAGCAGTTGGTGTCCAGCTCCAGTGACCACATGATTGCTGCAGTGACCAAGTGAGCGGACAAAACTGGATTGACTTTGTTCCATGCCCCACCTATGCCAAGATGAGACCCTCTTAGAGCGGAACTGATTCCCTAGTCCTCCATCCTCTCTCTAGCCACAGGTCAGTCATGCTGTGCTATTTGCAGGCTTTGCCTCACTCTTTTTTTCACCCTCTTGTAGGAAACCTCCACTGAAAATATCTCTTACACTTTTAATTCTGTCTTGGCATCTGCTTTGCACCTCAGAAGGCCAGGCTGGCTAAGATTTGCAGAATAGTGCTCTCAGGATGAACTAAATTAAATCACAATCAATGCTTTGAGATGCTATTTGTAAGCACTGAGTTGTAGCCTCTAAAACAGTAACCTTATGCCAGAGGATGCAAGCTGAATTTTGATTTCTATTTTATCCTGTTGTCCCATGCAGCATGGCTAAATGCATAGAAGATTAACATTTTTCTTCCAAAATGAATCTATAAATAGAACTGGATGTTCTAAATATTCATTTTGTATATTAAATGACACTAAGGGTCATTTCCTTCCCTTCCTTTTATCTTTTGTTAAATGACACCATTTTAGGATTGTTTGTAGTAAATTTTGGAAGAGTCCATGGAATCCTGATTTTTTGAAACATATTAGGTCATCACCTGCATAAATGCACATGTCAATATGCTCTACTCTAGAAAGCAGATAATGCAGATGACTCAAGGGTGGTAGTGGGCAGGGGCTGTTAAATCTTTGTGTCCATATTTTCCATTTGTGCTGTAAATATTTACCAAGCCAACAGGCAAGTGAAAATTATTTTGGCATAAACTATGAATTTCAAATTTACAGAAACAAGGAAAAAAGCATTTAAATGTATTCCACTTAAAATAGTCTAGACTTCACATTTTTTGAAGAATTTATGTTTTTAGAAATTTTAAAAGAAACAAAAAGCTATATAAATTTTTGAAAGGGCTGCTTGAAATTACCAGTGTGTTTTCCAAAAAATACAAATGTCTGTGACTTAGCTCCATCATCATTACTTTGGAAACTATTCAATCCAAATTAAAACACACATTTATTTATATTATTTGGGGACAAATATCCTGATTAAATGGTCAGTATATGAAATGGGTTATTTTGAATGTGTGTAAGGAAAGCATGACTGATCATGTGTACTATGTATTTTGTGTCATATCTGACTCACAGGCAGATAAGTTCAGACACATTGTTAAGAACCTTACGTGGGGATATAACAACGGACACTGTGGAAATCCAGAGAATCTTTAGGTCATACTTTGAAAATCTGTACTCCACAAAATTTGAAAATCTAATGGAAATGGACAGTTTCCTAGATAAATATCACTTACCAAAATTAAATCAAGATCAGATAAACAATTTAAATCGACCCATAACCCCTAATGAAATAGAAGCAGTCATCAAAAGCCTCCCAACCAAAAAAAGCCCAGGACCAGATGGCTTCACTGCAGAATTCTACCAGAAATTCAAACAAGAGCTGATACCAATACTCCTCAAACTGTTCCGCACAATAGAAGCAGATGGGATATTGCCAAACTCCTTCTATGAGGCTACAATCACTTTGATACCCAAGCCACACAAAGATAAGAATAAGAAAGAGAACTACAGACCAATATCTCTCATGAACATTGATGCTAAAATACTCAATAAAATATTGGCTAATCGAATCCAAGAACATATCAGAAAAATCATCCACCACGATCAAGTGGGCTTCATCCCAGGGATGCAAGGATGGTTCAATATACGAAAAACCATCAATGTAATCCACCATATAAACAAACTGAAAAAGAAAAACCACATGATCATCTCACTAGATGCTGAAAAGGCCTTTGACAAAATCCAACATCCCTTCATGACAAAGATCTTGGAGAGAACAGGAATAACAGGAACATATCTAAACATGATAAATGCGATATACACCAAACCAATAGCCAACATCAAACTAAATGGAGAGAAACTCAAAGCATTTCCTCTAAAATCAGGAACAAGACAAGGATGTCCACTCTCTCCATATCTCTTCAATATTGTTCTTGAAGTTCTAGCTAGAGCAATAAGACAAGATCAGGATATCAAAGGGATACAAATTGGAAAGGACGAAGTCAAACTTTCACTATTTGCAGATGACATGATAGTCTACATAAGTGACCCGAAAAACTCTACCAGGAAACTCCTACAGCTGATAAACACCTTCAGCAAGGTAGCAGGATACAAAATTAACTTAAATAAATCTGTAGCCCTACTGTATACAGATGATAAACTCAATGAGAAAGAAATCATGGAAACATCACCTTTCACAATATCCACAAGCAACATAAAATATCTGGGGGTAACACTAACCAAAAAAGTGAAAGACCTGTACAATAAGAACTTTGAGACTTTAAAGAAAGAAATTAAAGAAGATACCAGAAAGTGGAAAGATCTCCCGTGCTCTTGGATAGGCAGAATTAACATAGTAAAAATGGCAATTCTACCAAAAGCAATCTACAGATTTAATGCAATCCCCATCAAAATCCCAACACAGTTTTTCACAGACATTGAAAGAACAATACTCAACTTTATATGGAAAAATAAAAAACCTAGGATAGCCAAAACAACTCTTTACAATAAAAGATCCTCTGGAGGCATCACCATCCCTGACTTCAAGGTCTACTATAGAGCCATAGTTCTGAAAACAGCTTGGTATTGGCACAAGAATAGACAGATAGACCAATGGAATCGAATTGAAGACCCAGATATTAACCCACGCACCTACGAACACCTTATTTTTGACAAAGGTGCTAAATCCATACAATGGAAAAAAGATAGCATCTTCAACAAATGGTGCTGGCACAATTGGATTCGAACATGCAGAAAATTGCAGATAGATCCATACTTGTCACCATGCACGAAACTTAAGTGCAAATGGATCAAAGATCTCTCCATAAACCCAGCCACACTGAATCTTTTAGAAGAGAAAGTGGGAACAACCCTTGAACAAATTGGCACAGGAGAACGATTCCTGAACATCACGCCAGAAGCACAGACACTGAGGTCTGCAATTAATAAATGGGACCTCTTGAAACTGAGAAGCTTCTGTAAGGCAAAGGACACAGTCAGTAAGACAAAACGACCACCCACAGAATGGGAAAAAATCTTCACCAGCCCCACATCTGACAGAGGACTGATTTCCAAAATATACAAGGAGCTCAAGAAGCTAGCCACCAAAACACCATACAATGAAATTAAAAAGTGGGGTGCAGAACTAAACAGAGAATTCTCAACAGAGGAATCTGAAATGGCTGAAAGACACTTAAGAAAGTGCTCAAAATCCTTGGCCATCAGAGAAATGCAACTCAAAACAACTCTGAGATACCACCTCACACCTGTCAGAATGGCTAAAATCAAAAATACCAATGACAACCTATGCTGGAGAGGTGTGGAGAAGAAGGAACACTCCTCCATTGCTGGTGGGAGTGTGAACTTGTAAGACCACTTTGGAAATCAGTATGGCGGTTGCTCAGAAAAATGGGAATCAATCTACCTCAAGATCCAGCCATTCCTCTCTTGGGTATATACCCAAATACTGCTTGTCCATACAACAAGGACATATGTTCAACCATGTTCATAGCAGCATTGTTTGTAATAGCCAGAACCTGGAAGCAACCTAGATGCCCCTCAACTGAAGAATGGAAAGAGAAAATGTGGTACATTTATACAATGGAGTACTACTCAGCAGAAAAAAGCAATGGAATCTTGAAATTCGCAGGCAAATGGATGGAACTAGAAGAAACCATCCTGAGTGAGGTAACCCAATCACAAAAAGACAAACATGGTATGTACTCACTCATATATGATTTTTAGACATAGAGCAAAGGTTTACCAGCCTATAATCCTCTACCCCAAGGAAACTAGAAATCATGAATGACTCTAAGGGATAAATGGACCCCAGGAATGGGAAATGGCATGAACTCCCGAGCTAATTGAGAGCATGAGGGTAGGGAAGTGGGTGCTGCCACAATAAGAGCACAAGATGAAGAGTAGAGGAGAAGAAATGGAGGAGCAGATATATTGAGTTGGGGGAAGAATAGAGGAGAGAGAGCAGGATGAGAGATACCATATCAGAGGGAGTCACTATAGGTCCGAGAAGAGATCTGGAACTAGGAAGATCTCCAGAGACCTATAAGGATGACACGATCTGACAGTCTGGGCAGTGGAGGAGAAGTTGGCCTAGAAACCCTTCCCCTAGAATGAGATTGATGAATACTCTCTATGCTATTCTAGAGTCCTCATCCAGTGGCTGATGAGAGCAGAGACAGACATCCACAGAAATACACTGAGCTGAAATCTGGAACTCAGTTGAAGAGAGGGAGGAATGAAGAACGAAGGGGTCTGTACCTGGTTGGAGAAACCCACAGAAACAGTTGGCCTGAAAAAGGGAAAGCATATCGACCCCAGATGCTCTTTGGGAGGACAGTACAGGACTAATCCAGCCCCCTGATCATGGATGCCAATGGGGAGGCCCCTGCACTCCTTGGAGCCTCTGGAGGTGGACTGGCGTTTTGTCCTGGTGGGTGGGAGGGACTTCGAGAGCCCATCCCACTTGAAGGGATTCGCTCTGTCTCTGAACACATGGGGAGGGGCCTAGGCCCAGCACAGGAAGATTTGGTGGACTTGGTGGAGCCCTGGTTGGGGGCCCTACCCTGCCTGGGGAGTGGCGGGTGGATGGGGTGGGGGGTAGGTTGGAGGTGGGGGAGAAGGAATGGGAGGGAGAAGTACATGTGAAAATATTAATAATTTAATAAAAAAAGAAAAAAAAGATAGGATAGATGATAGAGTATTTTCTTTAAATTTTGCCAAATGTAAATAGACCAAAAGATGTAACTATAAAAAAAAAAAAAAAAAAGAACCTTACGTGGTGGAGAGAAGGTAAACCTATCCCTGACCCAGAGATACAGGTAACAGCGACGCAGCTACTAGATGTGCAGGACTCCATCTCAACTCTGTTAATGTTCTTTCCTTCTAAATGTCATTTGAGTCTCATTTCCTTGATGAATTAGGTCTTTCTTCCATCTTCCTTTCCGCTTGATTGTGTGCTTTCTATTTGATCTATAGATGAACTATATAGTTGAGTCAGATATCCATTTATTTGTCTCTATAGCAGTAACTTTGCTGAAACCCTTTTCTATGTTCATAGCATTCTCTTAAATGTCACTCTGGGAACTGAGTCCTTAACTTTCTGTATCTTCTGTCCAGGTTCCCTGACATGTGTTCTGTGTGGATTCCTCATCTTGTAGATCATTCTTAACAATCTGACTACAAGACAAGAATATTGCAAATTCATATAAAATGCAAGTTTGATACAATTAACAATATTTGAAAGATATCAAGCAGAAACAGAAGTAGTCCCATTAACTTTTTCTGAACTGTTAGCCAGGTGGTGGTGGCACACGTCTTTAATCCCAGCACTCTAGAGGCAGAGGCAGGCTGATCTCTGTGGGTTCGAGACTAGCCTGGTCTCTGAGAGCTAGTTCCAGGACAGCCTCCAAAGCCACAGAGAAACCAGAGGGAAACAGTGCAGGTATGGAGAGAGGTCTGGAACAGGGGAAATGTTAGGGGATCCATAGGGATGACCCCAACTAAGAATCCAGGCAGTGGTGGAGAAGATGCCATTGATGCCCTTCTGATATAATGAGATTGATATCTACCTTGGTTACCATTCCTAGAGCCTTCATCCAGTAGCTGTTCAAAGCAGAAACAGGCACTCACAGCTAAGCACTGAACCATACTCCTGGAATCCAGTTGTGCAGAGGGAGGAGGGATGAGCAAAGGAGCCAAGACAGTGCTGCAGAAACCCGAAGTAACAGTTGTCCTGACCTACTGAGAGCATGGAGATCCTAGTCATAAATCTGGGGAAACAGCATTGGACTGAACCGAGTCCTCTGAATGTGGGTGCCAGCTAGGAGGCCAAGACAGTCTATGGGACCTCTAACAGTGGAGCCAGTCTTTAGCCCTAGAGCACAAATGGACTTTGGGAGCCCATTTCCTATGGAAGGATACTATTGCAGCCCAGATGCAGCAAGGAGGGCCTAGGCCCTCTCCCAAATGGTATGAGAGACTTTGAAGGTCCCCTGTGGAGGGCCTCACTATCCCTGGTGAGGAGTTGGGGGTTGGGTTGGGGAGGTTGGTGGGGAACATGTGAGGATGGGAGGGCGAGGGAATGGAGGGGGATAGATATGTAAATATGAGTAGTAATGAAAGAATATAAATGAAAATATTAAGAGAAAAATTCAAGAAAAGAAGTGAATTATTAAAATAATTAGATACCACTGAAATCTTGAATACAATTATGTGGTATTTTGAAAACTTATATTCAATAAACTGGACAATTTAGAGGAAGTAAATAACTTTCTGGACATAGGTGTAACATGATCTATGACATGATCTGTATCATGATCTATAAAAAGTGAAGCAAGATAATTTGAAAAATGCAAACACATCAGTGTTTAAAATCAAAATTATACAAGCATGCCAATGAATAATTGGGGAGAGCTTGGGTGGTTGTTGGGGGAAAGGAGAAGAGGGAGAGGGAGCTGGGATTGGCATGTGAAGCAAGCTTGAGACCTATTTAAAAAATAAATTGAAAACATTATGGAACCAAAAAAGAATTCTGAGCCGTTAAAATGTCTGAATGTCCCCTCTTTTGTTAAATCATGTGTTTTAGACAGGTTGCAGGAGGGCAATCACCACAATTAAAACTCTGGCAAGGCACATGCCTTCAATGAAAGAAAAGCAACAACCCAAAATTCTTCCTTCTGGTTTTGGAATGTCTTCAATCTAGTAGGAAAAAAACCAAAAAACAAAAATACAAGAAGGGGGAACTTCTTGAAGGGCTAGTAAAGACTTGTGAACAATCCTTTATTGTCATTTCCAAAATTTCCATAAATTAGTATTTTGTTTTATCATAAAACATTTCAGAGATCCCCAAGATTGCATTTTAACTCTTTGCTTAATCACCCATTCATTCATGCACTTTCTGTAGGCTTTAGATGAAGCAAAAGCCATACTAGGCCCTAGCTCTACTCTCAAAAAGTGACTTGTCAGATACATTTTCCTTCGCTTTCTCAACCCTTTAGTCACCATGGTATTCTCTATGGTACTACAGTCATATGTTGTAATCACATTGATTCAAGAAGAATTCTTAATATAGATGGATCCTGAATAGATAAAGGTCTAGGAATGTTTTGAGCATGTGGCTTTGATCTTGCATTAAGGACCTTCAGAGGCCTTTGAAATACATTGCCAGCCTCTGTTCTCATTGATGTGTGTGGGGTGGGAGCAATACTGATATGCCTAGTCCAGTCTGCTCTACAGCAATTTTCTATTTTCTCCAAGTTTCCTATTTGTAGTTAAATGCCAAGTGCAGCCCATTCTGAGATTCTCCTTTAAAAGAGAGGAACAACTTGATCTAGGAGACTAAGAAATTGTGACACAGAATTATCCTCGTTACTTGGAGTACACAAATCTCTACTGAAGTGACACAAATTTCAGTTGAAGTGAAGCAAACCTGCACCAGCATCAGCAACTTTAAAAACAGAGGCCAAACATTTCACACTGCTTGGTAGTGCCAGGCCCCTCACAACCACACAAGTCAGCCCACACTTCAGCTATGCTCACGAGGGTCCATTCATCCCAAGATCAGAGGTATATTCTCATTGACTAGAGATCCAGCCTCAAGTAAACTACAAAAACAGTGCTCAATCACAAGACTAAACTCTAAAATTTCTCACAAACAAGCCACCAAGCTGTCACCTAGAAGGTTTCATCTTGCCCACTCTCTTGCTTGATTCTTGTGCTTTCAACCCATTTGATTCTCCTCTACCAATTGTCTTTTAGGATGTTATGTCTACTAATTCAGGATCTTTTTCTTTTTCTTCCTTCCTCCCTTCCTTCCTTCCTTCCTTCCTTCCTTCCTTCCTTCCTTCCTTCCTTTTGTTTCTCAAGACAGATTTCTCTGTGTAGCTCTGGAGTCTGTCCTGGAACTAGCTCTGTAGACCATGCTGGCCTCAAACTCAAAGAGATCCACCTGCCTCTGCCTTCTGAATTGCTGGGATTAAAGGCATGCACTACCACTACCCACTATTAATTTAAAAATTCTAAGTCAACTAAGTCACTAGTTTGCAGTTCCTCTGTTGCTGGAGTTTTCTTGTCCTGCTAGGTCCTGCCACTTCAGCCCCAAATGAACATACAGACATGCTATATTAATTATAAAGCTGTTGGCCATTGGCTAGGGCTTCATATCGGCTAGCTCTGTCTTAATTATTAACCCATTTCTATTAATCTAAGTATTTCCACATGGTCTTGGCTTTCTGGAGAATGCCCAGACCTGTTACTCGTTTTGTGACTTCATGGCATCTCTTTCCAGTGCCTCTCTGCCTACTTCTCCTGGAATTCTCCTCATCTCCTAGTCCTGCCTATCTTCCCATCTCTATTGGCCACACAGTGTTTTATTCACCAACTAATAAGACTAACATATGTACAGAGGGACATCCCCATCATTTTTCTCTAAGAAATGTCTCATTCTTCTTATTTAATAGATCACATAGGCCAAATACCTTATCAAGCTGCTTCAGTGACATTGTGTGTTGTGTTATGCTTAACATAGCAACTTGACATTGGAATAGTCTGGAAAGATGAAGGCCACCTTCCTGGGCATCTCTATCTTTTGTCCCCACCTTGCCTACTGCTTTGCATCAATGCCTACCACAGTGGAATTACCTACCTCACTTGATCTTACTACAGTTTCAATTTCTACCTTTTTAACATATTTATTTACTTCACCAATTGTGCGTGAAAACCTTTTCCTGTTACTTCCATACTTCCCACTTCATTAAATGCCTCTTTTGATACTCTGTTTTGTGTGTTCTTGTCTCTTTCTGTGCAATATAGACATATGGATGTATACTAAACAATATAGGTTAATTTTCTAAGAAAAACTGGAACCATGCTGTTGATTTAGTTAGTGGCATTTTTGTCATCTTTAAAACAATTATTGTTAATTAAAATAGAATTTTATCAGATTCCTCCTCCCTTTACTCCCTCTACCCTCTCCCAGGTACCCTCCCTATATAACATCTCCCATTCCCCCACTCTCAAATTGATAGCCTCATTTAATATTATTATCGTTAATACATATGTATATATATATATGTACAAAATACATGTGTATATGTATATTAATATAACCTGCTTAGTCTGTTTTTGTTGTATGTGTATATATAATTTTAGGGTTATAAATTCATGTTGGATAACCTTTTTATTTAAGCTAATATTTCCTGAGGATATTTTCCAATATCCAAATATAGATATTCCTCATTCTTTTAACTACTGCACATTAATTTCATAGGACTATTCCAAAATATATTTATCAGGTGCTTGCTTAGCAATTTTCATTTTTTCCAATAATGCCAAAATAAATACCACTTTGAGCATTTATGGAAATGTTTTTCTAGTGTATATAATTACTTCAATAAAATAGTTAAATCTCCCTAGTAACACTTGATCTCATTTTGTGTTTGCTTTTCTTTCCTAGTAAGAGATTTTAAACTGTTTTCTGTCACTATTTGAATATCTCAGTTCTTTTTTATTCCTTGTAAGTACTGTATATATATTTTAAACATTATGCCATCCCTATTACTATCATCCTTACTCTTAACATCTGCTGAGGAGTCACCAAAGGTGACATTGAGAGGTAGACATGATTCATGATTTTACTTTACAGATGAACCAATGGAAGTGAATAATGACACAGGCACCTTCATAGGACACTCTGCTGATGACATATTCTCTGTATTGAACACAACAGCTTTTCTAGGTTCCAGTTTTTGATAACTTTTCCAAGCGGCTAAGTTAACAGCATTTTTTTTCTTAAAGATGGAGATCTAATTTCCTTTCACTTTTCTGTTTTAACATTGAGAATTCACTTCCGTTTCCTGTTGCCGTATTTAGTTCTATAGAAGTCACATTTCGTTCTGACCTTTTATTTGGGTTACATAGAAAGTGACTCAGATTTCAGGTGCTTCTTTAACCTGAGTGTTCTAATTTTGCTTATTTGCTCAGAAATCTGCAAACATCCTGAAAGTCTGTAAACTGATGCTTCTGAAGATAGAAAGATTCCATTAATGGTCAGTGTCATTGTCATTGAACCATTAGTCACCATTTGACTACTTGACTCTTCTTCATACACTACTAGATGCTGCCCTGCATGTGCCCAAAAGCTGGTCCCCAAAGATAACGATTATTGGTCTATGCTATTGTCACCTTGGTACATGTTTTGTGTTTAGCAGGTTTTTAATTCTAAAAAGTAGTTTCTCTCCTGGAAGAAGGGAAGGTAGAGGTATTTGGGAAGAGCAAAATCCTACAAGTTATCTCTGGGTTTGAATAATGGGTGTTACTTTATGGCATTTTACCTTTAAGATAAAATTGAAGAAAGTTGCCACTTGTCAGTCCAGTATAGCCTAGAATGATGCATACATGCTTAAATCACTAAGTAGGGACTGAAGAGCATTTGCAGGATTAAGCTGCCGTATCCAACAGTCTTGTGGAAAAAGAAACAAATTGATTCTCAATCTGCCTGATACTTTAACTACAACTGGAATTGAAATTATCTATATTGTCACGTAATTCAGTTGAAGTAATTTATAATGAAGAAATTTCTACAGCTGATATTCTCACTTTCATTTTGAGGAAATGTCTGACAGCATCGGCTTCATGATATAAAAGCTTCACATGCCATCTGTGCTAAGCTGTGTAAATGTAAGCACTTAGGAAAGAAGACCACTTAGGCATCACAAAGAAACTCTTGGGTGGAATCTGTTGAGAGAAAGATAGGAAAATAATTAAATATTAATTAATGAACTTCTACTAATTAAACATGTGGACCTGGTGTAGGGAACTTAACATATGCCTTCTCACTAGTGCTGTGGGCTGTGGGGTATCAGCACTGAAGTTAGTCACACAATCCAAGCTGTTGACTGCTTAGTGATGACCAATTTGCTTCATTCATCTGCAATATACCCATTTTTTGATCCTATCCAAAAGGTTCTTCAACAAATGCAAAAGAAAAAGGCCAATTGCTTAGAAGCTGGAATGGAAGAAACAAAAAGATAGCATATTCTACCTGTTTTGGTATACTTGATACATCTGGGATAATTACCTTCACTCTGCACACATGCACACATACAGGTATGCTTTCATAAATACACAGGTATGTATGCAAACATGTTTTTGAAAAATAGGAATGAAACATGCATACATGCATGAATACACAGGTAGGTAAATGACACTGGAAACATGTTTTGAAAAACAGGAATAGATATGACACTAAATACTGGGTGCAAATTGAAGCCTAGCATGGATTCAAGCCACTTTCTAAAGCCATAGTTACCATTACTTAGCCAAGCACCAGGCATAAAATTCAGAAACATATCCTTTGGCCACACTTAAGAAGTCTTTCAGTGTCCACGGAGGAGCCAGAATTTGATTTCTCCTTACTGCAGTCTGTAGCTGCTATTTTCTCACTTTACCAGCTTCTTAATACGTTTGTCCTGAAATGAGTTCTAGTGACCCTCTCACCTCTGTGGCAGAATTCAGAGGTTTGGGAAATGTAATATTAGTATATTTTTGCCTGCCTCTAAGAAAGTTGTAGAGATTATTCCTTTCCACATCCACATAACAGATGCCCAGTTGACATGCAATGGGCATCAGGCCATGTCTGGAAGGAAAGATGAACCAGTAGAGATCCTTTCTCTCAGAAGCCTAATGGGTGTCCCAGTGGGCTGCACCATTTTTGGTGAATACTTTTATAATGCTTTTCTTCTGTTGATGCCAGTAACAGTTTATATTAAATCACTGAGTTTGCTTTCCATTCATCTCCCCAGCTGTGCAGCCACTTTCACGATATTCTTTAATGTCATGGAAAACTTCCTGTGGATTGTCTTGTTTTGTTCCTTCCCTTCCTCAATCAGAATATGGGGGTTGCTACGGGGTTGGACACCTGGTGCATGTGCCTGTGGGAAACAAGACTGAATACTAGAAAACCCATGCTCTTTACAAATTTTTGTTTGTTCTTGACTTTACCACCATGACCCTGAGCATGAGTCATTTCAACCAATCTCCAGATTTCAGGAATTTTTAGTTTCTGATTTCATGGAGACAACTTCATAGTCTCAATTATTAAAGACACTTTCCACTAGTTTTTTAAATAAATATGTTTTTTAACTATAATATACCAAGTGAGACCCAACGGTCAAGAAGCCTTTGGTATGTAGGGCAGATAGACATGTAGAATATACCCCAACATAACCTTTTATTACATCTTGACTACAACCAACACCAGTATCTGTAGCCACCCATGGTTACTTACCCAGCCAAGTTTACCTAATAACCTGATATGCTGCTCCAGGAATTAAACCAGGTATAGTTTAGAGGAGCCACAGCAAAACTGAAGCTGTGACAAATTTATTGAGAACAATCAGATACCCTTATATGAAACAGAATATAGTGGCAATTACTAGAATCAATACAGTTGTAGTTGCCAGGATACAACAATGTTTGCAAAGCTGTGCAGGACACACAAGATTAACGTTTAATACCTAATTGTCCAATATCAGGCTTCTGTATGCCTCACTAACATACAGAGGAACATACAGAGAAACACAAAGTGACCTGAATGCTTCACTGCCTGAGGGAGTGCCTCAGTTTCTCAGGAACTGAGAGGCACACAGTGCCCCAGGAGCCATGGAGTCTAACCTAAAAAACCTGTGACTCATGCCACTTAAGCAGCTAGGCCAAACAACTTCATAATTCTCCTTAGGGATACGAGTCATTCATCCCCTCCCATGTGGACCTTCTCAGAAGCTTGTAGATGTGTGTTTTCACAGCCAATATCCTATTGTTTACCATCCTTGCAACAGCCAAGAGTGAGCCTTTGAAAATGGATTCAGACCATTTTAGTCTCTCTTATCAGTCCTCAACAGTCTCATATTACTCAGAACAAAATGTAAATTCCTGTTTTTAATTCTGATTTCAGTTTTAAAGTCAGTAGGTAGCCCAGGCTTGACTCAAACGTGTAATCTTCTCAAGTTCTAGGATTACAGGCAGGTGCCAACACATACAGCTGTGATCCAAATTTTTCACAATAGCACACAGTAGGAACTCAAAAGTTATTCTGAATACAGGAAGGAGTGAAAGTTTGAAGCCAAGAGAACACTAGCGTTTAAAGCAGAAATTGGGAAGACAGTACAGACATTGCAAGAAAAGAGCCAGAAGAGCAAAACTAGGGAACACATCCTGGAAAACCAAAAGGAGATAAATGCCCAAGGTTAGGTACACTTAGTTAAAATAGGTAGTTAGGATGTGACATATCTTCTTATATTTTACCTTTATGATTGTTAATTTTGGATACTTTACACTGTTAAGTTTTAATCCTCTTTTAGACTAAAAGGGGAATTGTAGGGGAAGCTGTAGCCACACCTACTTAGGGGCTGGCTACAGGTGTGCCTGACCACGCTTGAGAGGGAGTGCTCAGGGTGACATGGTGTGACTGCATTTTCTCTTTCAGTTTCACTTTGGTACTTGCTGTACAGACTGCTGCCATGCTGGCTGGCTAGGTCGCTCTGTAAGTAAGGCTTTTCCCTATTAAATACCCTTGTATTTCTACCTGACTCTGTATTGGTAATTTCCTACTATACCCATTAATGTCAGAAAGCCCAAATGAAACAGCAGCTGCAAAAAACCAATTGAACTTGGGCCTAGAAAGCGGATGCTGGTTTGCAAAACCAGTTATGAGTTGAACTAGATCTTGAGTATGCTAGAAAGGGCAGAAGAATGACTCAGGCTGGATATGAGTGGACATCACGGTAAAAGTAGCCTGAACCTGTGGAATCTCTCTTCTTAAATACTAGATGGCTATGAAAAATGTACAGGAATAAGCTAAACAGACCAGGATGGGCAAAGCAGACAGGTGTTTTGTTTTCTTTCCATTTTCTAAACTAAGAAGCATAACAAAAACACAAAGATGTCTCTGTGGGCAGGAAAATTAAAACAAATGAGAAGCAAAGACTGGTGGAACTTGACCTCAAGTTGAAAAGCATTGAGTTGGGATTGTCTCAAGTGGAGAGTTTGCTTACCTTCTGAAAAAGGCTAGAAGAGGAAGGGCTAGCATAAGTCACAGAGCAAGAAGTTGAATTTGCTTTCTTGGGATCCTAAATGTTCTGGTTAAATAAAAAATGAGATCATATCCCAAGCAAAGGGCCAATGGAAGGCTGCTAAGAATAAGGAAGTTTAAAAGGGATGGAGGATTTAGGGGGAAAGAAAACGATCTGTTAAACTATGACATGCTAATAAAGATGATCACATATTTGTTTCAAAGTTTTGTGCCTAAATCTATGGTTAAATCTGCATATTTTAAGTATTCCAAATATGAAAAATGTGTTTGTTCTCAAATTCCTCAAGAATGTGTTGCCCTGTGCCACCCACAGGATTTATTACTCTCACTGAGATGTCAGTTCTCAGAAATTGAAGGCTGTGAGAACAACCAGAGGAACATATTGGATTCACAGATTTCTGGTTCTCAGTCTCAGGAAGGCTGAGTCAGCAGGTCAGTCAGAGCTAAAAACTTTAAGGTGATCCAGATGGAGATGGTCTGGGTACCAGGGAAGCAGATTCATGGCTAAGAACTCTGGGGATGGTTCACCATAATCCCACAGGAGAACTTTCCAGGATGTTATTTCATTTAATAAAATAAAAAAGATCTGAAAGACTTCAAAGAATTGCTTTTTCATAGGTTAAACTGTACTTGGTAGAGTCAAGAAGTATTGCCATGAAGAAGGAGATATGATTAATGTCCATGAAATGTGGAAAATCTTGGTGCAAAAAAAATAGCATAAGCAATATGTTGTGAGATAGTGCTCTTGGAGGGGTGTGAACAAACATCTATTCACCCCAGAGAGGGAGCCCATGACACACCAAAGTACAGATACCACCACAGTCCATCTTGGTGAACCAATGAGTCTTATTGGGATTACTTACAGGAATATGGGTAAGAGGTTACTTAAGGGGAGGGAAATGACTCAAAGACAGCTGCATCACCAAGTGAAAGGACTCGTGCACAGTGGGGGGGCTCCCTCCTGGACACTGGATTAGGCACAAACCACACCATAACATGTCTTTTTCACACAGAGATCCTTTATTAAGCAGGGAAGAAAAGTAAAGTGGCTGATTTAGAACTCAGAACTCAGGCAGAAAACAGCAGCAAATGACCAGGCAGATGTGATTTGTAAAAGGGAAAAGGGGAGGCTTGTGTTAGAATGGGCTAGGATGCAGTGGTATATTTTGATTGGGCGTGTTAATTAAGTGAGCCAAAAGGGGCTTTTGATTTCTGGACTTCAATATTTTGATGGCTGGACCGGACCGTGGTCATGGTTGTCAGCCTCAGGAATGAATAAGAAAATATCCAAATAATGGAATAGACATTGGTGACTAGCTTTAGGGATATATTTGATGGTTTAAAAGGAAGAGGGAAGAAGGAAGGGCAAGTTCAATCTAGGTCCTATTAGGGTCCCTCACCAAGGCCTATCCACCATGGGTGACAGCTCAAAAAGAGCTAAAACTCTGAAGCACACTGCCCACACTGCAGGTAACTCAGCAGGTTAGAGTGCCCTTTCCAGGTGGCTCAGTTGGTTTGAGCTTCTTCCAGACAGCTTAACTGTTCATGGCAACTCTCAGGCTGATAGGCATGTCTGAGGATGACCCTCAACAGTCTTTACTGCTAATATACTCTTGAGGAGACAGGGGCCTACTGAATCTTCTCAGTTTCAGGGACTTCCTAAAACTATTTCAAGTAATTTACTTCCTGTTTTAAGGAGCTTCCATGCAGGATGAAATATTTCAATCTTGGAGGAGACTGCTACACAACAAAATAAAATAAAATTCTCAGAATTAACTTTTGTTAAATAACTGTTGCATTGCCCTGGTATTCTCAGATTGTCAAGGAAAATGTTATCACATTCTCACTGTTTCCAATGCTGCAATGGAATAGGTGAGTTAATACGCATTTGGTTTTTGTTTGTTTGTTTGTTTTTTGTTTTTTTATTTTTTTATTTTTTGAGACAGGGTTTCTCTGTATAGCTTTGTAGATGAGGCTGGCCTCGAACTCACAGAGATCTGCCTGCCTTTGCCTTCTGAGGGCAGAGATTAAAGGTGTGCACCACCACTGCCCAGCTCAGAGTACAGTTTCCATTAGCTCATCTAAAGGAGCAACGCAAAGAGGAAACAGATACAGAACACTCATTGCAAATCAATACAGGATAGATACTACCTGACAAACACTTTGTGCTATCATCATTCAACATTTGTGAGGTACCTAAAAGCTGGTCTCTCAGGTATATTTATTAGATAATTTATGATGTAGACACTAGAAAAGAAGCATATTGAGTAGTGAAAGTCGCTGAGCCTCACACATGCAGTCTAGAGACATGTTATTGTGGTGCACTGTTCAGTTCTTGTTATGTGTGTATTGCCAGTGAAGGCAGTCAGAAACACAAGAAAGCTATCTCCACTGACAATAGTTAGTTGAAATCTTATCCCAGAGTAATTCCAAATTATGAATAATCATCATGTAACTACAGTAATTGCTTGCTCCAGAAGGGTGTCTTTTTCTATACAGTTGTGCCACTGTGAAAATGAAGGACGTCTCCTTTTATGCCAGGAAATATACAAGAGTGCCCATAGAATCATCTCATTACAGCAAAAACACAAAACTACATTCATATCAATCATAGGAAGTGTTTTCTTTAACACTGGCATATTAAAATAATAATTTATGCTATACAAGTGAAATCATTGAAGTATAATCACAAAAACAACGTGATTATACCAAAATAATATTATCTTGAGTAAAAATAGCTAATTATATGAAAATACACACAGTACTCTTTTTAATGTAAATGTAAAAAGATGTGGTGCTGGCAGGTGTCTAGCTA
The DNA here is from genome assembly GCF_003668045.3 of Cricetulus griseus. Classification (NCBI taxonomy): domain Eukaryota; kingdom Metazoa; phylum Chordata; class Mammalia; order Rodentia; family Cricetidae; genus Cricetulus; species Cricetulus griseus. The sequence goes on along the minus strand of NC_048595.1, from coordinate 133,959,474 downwards.
CAAAGGACTATCAGAGAATGATGAAAACCCCATAGGATGATTTTGCTGAGAGCAGGAAGAAAGTGGATAAAGGAGAGATGACAGGTGGCCAAAGGTAACAATGTGGCAGTAGCCCTGCAATAAAAACGCATGTGAGTACAACCTGTTGAATCTATCTTGTAGTTTATATGCCTCATTTACTTAATAAACATGCTTATTTGGCTACCGAAAACTAAACATGTATAACGTAAGATAGAAAAATAATGGATTCAGCTTTCATATGCTTATTCTCTTGGCTTCTGAACTACACTGAATACCAGCCAGGAATAAACCTATTTTTACATCAAAGAAATGCAAATAAAACCTATATCCAGATTCTGTCTCAGCCAAGGTAGTATGGCTGTTGTGAAAAGAGTGAAAAATGACAGACAAGTGTGAATGTAACGGAGAAAATGCTCATACATTACAGACGGCAATGCAAAATAATGCAGTAACTATGAGAAACAGTACAAATAGAACTACCTAGTCATCGCCTGTACCTGCCCTGGATACATGCATGAAGGAAATGAAGTCCACATAGAAAAATCAAAACAAACAAAAGCAAAAGCAAATAAGCAAGCAACAGCAAGGATATGGAGTTAGCCTAGATGTCTGTAACAGGTACAATGATAAAGGGTATATATACATACATAAGTGTATACCATAGTATAGCATTGCTTAGCTATAAATAACAATAGAATCCCATTGATTTTAAGATAATGGGATTGTGGGCTGTAGAGATGGATCAGCCATTAAAGGTTAGGCTCACAGCCAAAAATGTAAGATAGTGGGATTGCAAGGCATCATGTTGAGTGAAGTAGGTCAGATACACAAAGGTAACTGTCACGTTTCCTCTTATGTGGAATTTAAGACAGATGATTGAAAAATAGAAGAGGGTCTGTTTGGCACGGAAGTCGCAGTAGGTACAAGAAAGTAGACAAGATAAATGTGTGCATGAAATCATCATGGCAAAGCAAATTAACTTGTGCAATGAACACACATTGATTAAATGAGAACCTAGAAACATGAGAACACTGTTGTTCAGTGGTCATAAACACAACAGTTTCAGAGTGCCAACAAGTGACTTATCAGAGGATCAGGTGGCCATTCACTCAGTAAAGTTACACTATATGCTAGTTTCTCAGGGTATTGTGGGCTATATGAGAATGTCTACTTGGTTTCCAGAAAGTAAGCTTGTTTGGAAAAGGAATGCAGCTCTCTTTTGCATACCTTGTAGGTGTATGTGCATTATCAATTGTCTGTCACACATGATGCTGAGAGCCAGGAGCAACTCCAGGGAAGATCATCTGCATCATCAGGGAGCCAGATCATTCTTTCAGTGGAGACAGAGTTGGAATCTATTCATGAACAGTGAACTGAATTTCCTGGGGGTGGAGGACAGGGGGCAGTAGCAGGGGCTCTCAGGCAGGGAAAGGAGGAGACTTTCCAGCCAGGATTGGAATAAAAGAGACTGTCAGCTTGACACTAAAATTTCAGGGGCCAGAATGAATGAAAGTCAGTGTATGGTCAGGCTGCAATAAAGTCTGGACCCTGACTTCAGTGTAAAATGCATACCACAGTGGACTTGAATGACATAAAGGTAGAGAGACCAGAGTGAAAGCTTTCAAGGAAGAAATAACACAAGTCAGAAAGGAGGCACTGGAGGCGGGCACAGGACAAAGGGAAATAATTGGGCAGTTAACAAGGAGAAAGTCTGTGGTATGTAGCTGCTGACTGAATCAGTGTACACTGGGCAGACAGGCTGCAAAGTCCTGGACAGTCTAAGTTTTCTGCTAATAAAATTTAAGGCAATACTAAGTAGATTGACTTTTATCTTCTCTTGACTGAAATTGGGTGGTCAGAAAGAGACTTACTAAAAAGAATAAATGTTTTGGGACTTTACAGGGCTCCGGTAGAAAAGGTGGGTAGCCTAGGGTGGTGATGGAGGGAAGATAAGGAAAGCAAGGTCAGAATAGGTGAGGAGGTGTACAGGAAGAGTTAGGAGAGGACCTGTGTAGGTTGTTACCTTCTCTCACTATCATGTTTACTACTCCCATTGGAGCTGATATGTTTTTACAGTACTCACTCATACCCTGTGCTATGAATGTGATTTATGTACATGCACTTGTCCACAAAGGGCAAAGTGCAACTGATTGCTTTTGTTCTGCCTCTTTTCCCATCAAATGACTTTAATTTCCAGTGCCTTTCTAACTGATGGCACAGTGCCTTGTCAGGAGTGCATCAATGATATTTAACTAAGCAAGCATACAGAGCAGTTCCCTGATTTTTCCCCCTTGGCTATGTTTATCCAATGCACCCAATTATGTTAATGAAAAATAAGAGGTGGAAGATAACCTTTAAGCAAGTAGGCATTTGCAGTACTAATTACACTGCCTAATTTATATTGCTCCTATTAATGATGGCTTTCATTCTTACTTAACAAGATTTTAAGAAAACATTAACAGATTGCAAACCCGGTTCCTAGTTTAGTGTTCTAATTAACAGCTCAGCTGACCTGCTAGTGGCTTTACACAGGCTAGAGCTCGAGGTCACTGGGAACAGCATGGCCAGCCTGTGTGCCTTAGATGCATCATCCAGTAGGCCCTTCCAGAGGCCCAGTATGAAGCTAAACTGGATTCATTCCTCAGGGGTGTAGCACACTTCCATTTTGCAGTTGTGCTCTGTGCTGCAGGCTGTGGAGGAGACACATAGTAATACGGATGTGATGTTTTTGTACTGAGACAAGTCTGAACTACAAGATGGTGTCTATCTCAAATTCTCTTACATCTTCTGACAACAGATGTCTGTGACAGCTACTTTGATCAATCAAAACATTTTTTTTTTCTCTCAGGTGTTGCATCCATCTTTAGTCAACTCCAGGAAGCAGGCTTTTTGAGCAGCAATGTCTGTCTGGCCCCAAGACTATGTGTCTGCCACGTACCACACACACAAATTTTTTTGTGGTGTCAATCATCTTCCCAAAGAAAATTCATGTTCCTCTTAAAAAGAAACCTTGTCTTATGCTTATCCAGCAAGCTCTAGCATGACACACATGACTTGTGAAGAAAATTCATTTTCTATGCTGCGACTTGCCACTTTACCTGTGTGTCTCAGGTAAAGTATCATTTATTGGGCTTTAATTTGTACTGCTACAAATACTGGCATATCTTTTGAAGACTAAACAAGATAAGAATTTTGATGCTGTTATATAAAACTCTATGAATAACCAAATACAGCCAGAACAGTTTAATAGCATTTGCCTCAAGAAGGGCTGTATTCAAGCTCTCTTTTAAAAATTTCACTGCTGAAGACTGGGAGAGGTCAGTGAAGACTTCCTCCAATGTGGCATACATCTTAAGGAAGGAATGCCTAAAGTGGGCAGAAAAATAAGCTTTACAAGATTCATCCATTGCTCTAATATGGGGCAACTGATTTATGTGTTTTAAATATGTTAAAATATTTATGTTCACTGACAAAAATATGAAAGAAAATGAATGCAAATAATGAGAAAGTTAAAAATTACTCTTGTCAAAGGTATATTAACTATGAAATAAATTATTATTTTTAAAATCATATAGCTGAAATAATGCATGGTTTTATGCATTTTTCTCTTTCATTTCTAATGCTTATCATTGCATTATTATTCTTTAAATTGTTTCATCTAAGCGTTTTTTCAACTTGCATTTTATATGTAAAACATAACACACACACACACACACACACACACACACACACACACACATATATATATATATATATATATATATATATATATATATATCTTATGTTATTAAAATCACCCATGTCAAAAAAATCCCATCCCAGCATATATTCTTCTGGATGCCCTTTCCAGTCCATGTTTTCCAAAAATTTTCCCATGAAAAGATATGTAATTTAATGAGAATACTTTATTCCAGAAGCTTTGAAGCTTTTTTAAGCTATAAAATGATGTGAGAAAGTAAGATATCAGCCAAGTTTTTTTTTTCCTAGAAGCATGTGTCTCAAGTGTGTCCATGCAAGTGATAAAAACTGAAGTGCTGAGGATTGAACCCAGGTCCTCTAGCATGGTAGGCTGACTCCAGCCTGATCCATATGCATAGCTCATTAAACCCAAGTCTACACTATAGTTTAGATGCTGAGTGATGCTCATAACACTGTTGTTAAACATAATTAATCTTTTCTGGCTTTCTTCCAGGATATTCCCTTTGTTTCATTAATGCTGGAAAAGTGAGATAGTTTTTGTCTCAGCACAGTTTCTGTTAAAAGATCTGCTCCTGATTTCTCAAGAAAAGTATTTCATTGAAGTAGTAAAATCAAATAAATCAAACCATAAATAAAGCACAATTCTTCACACAAACTATTCAAAAGAATTCTATGTATAACTTTCCACTGGAAATGGCTACAGTCAAAATAGTCATTTTAGAATAATTAGAGACACAGCTTATTTTGTCATTTGAATTTTAACATGATCAAGTGGTCTTCTGTTTTAGCAATAATTTAGAATTTATTGCCACTAATAGTTTATGAATCATGTTTGTTATGCTGAAAGAAATTTGATTAATTTCTGTGGGCACTTTCCAGATCATTCTAAAACCTGGAATAGAATAATTTACATGTTTAGTTAGTAAATGATATTATGCACACAGTTGTTTGCATTTCAAATAAGCTGTTTGATACTGATTATTGTTTGAGGTAAAACTCAAGTGCAATCATAGGAAACATAAGGTTTAAAGGGGATGAAGGAGACAGCAGCCTTGCCAGGAAGAGGATCATCTGGAAACACAGCAGCAGATTATGATGATATATTCAAATGGTCCTTATAGTTCATTGGCTAAAATCAAAACTACATTCATTCCTCAAAGATCAGTCTATAAATTGTAGCTCTATATGTTCAATGATTAAACTGATATGATCAAGAGTAAACATAACTTTTAAGACTCTCAATAACTAAAAGACATTGACAATAATTAGTTCGTTCTTGGGCATGTATTTGCTAACTAGATACCAAAGTGGCAAAGGAAAATAACTGCTTGAAGTTTTATATCCAGAGAAACATCATTCTTAACAAACCACAAATAAGGCACAATTTTTCACACAAACTATTCAAAAGAATTCTATGTATAACTCTCCACTGGAAATCTCTGGATGGGAGAGCATTAGATTACATTTTAGAGAGGAAGCAGGCGATAAGAACTTAGTGACCCCAGTGGATAAGTAATAAAGGAAGAGGCTTCTGGAGATCCCTTAACAGAGAGATTGTAGAAAAGCAAAGTTGTGAATGACTGTAATCCTGGAGCTGACATATACACTGACATCTGCACAAATAGCACTGTGGTCCATGGCATCTGGAGGGAGGGAGGAAACCATTGTTGTCTGCTAGGCTTTCTGTTGCATGCTGAACACATCCTTAACTGTGAAGAAAAATAGCCAGGTTTCTAGATTTGAGAATTTCTATTTAAATATATAAGTACTGCCTTTCCTTACTTACATTTTTATCTATGACTTTAAAAGGTTTCCTTTTTCTTTTTCATGAAAATGAAGTTGTTTTAACTTCTATATGAATACATAAAATGCATTTCAGGGAACTATCATGTGATGCTTCAATATATTCATTGCATATAAATTCAATCCAGATGAAAAAAATCTGTCTCCTAACATTTATCATTTGGAATAAAAATATTAAGTATCCCTTTTCTACCTGTTTGAAATATAGAGTACATTATTACCCACTGTGGTGCAGTCACACTAGGAAATGAACTCTGCTCTTATCTAACTGCTTTAGCACCATGAGCAGACTGTCCTGCACCCCTACTCTCCCAGCCTCTGGTAGCCACAGTCTACTCTCAATTCTCCTTGACCTACAAGGCAATGCTGTAACTATTTGTTTTCTTATTAACACCACATTTTCCTCATACTTAAGTGTTTTGTTTTTTGGTGTTGTCTGTTTATTTAGTTTCCCTTTCCTTCCCCATTCCTAGTTCCTCCCCCTTACTTCCCCTCCCCATCCACTCCTCTGCTGCTTCTCTTTAGATACAGGGAGGCCTCCCAAGTATATCAGCCAGCCCTGGTATATCAAGTTGCAGTGACACTAGGCACTGTCTCTTCTATTAAGTCTGGACAAGGCAATCCGGTAGGAGGAACGGGTCCCAAAGGCAGGCAGCAGAGTCAGAGACAGCCCATATTCCCACTATTAGGAGTGCCACAAGAAGACAAAGCTACACAACTGTAAAATATACGTAGATCAGTTTCATGCAGACACCCTGGTTAGCAATTCAGTTTCTGTGAGCCCCTATGAGCCTAGGTTAGTTGGTTCTGTAGGTTTTCTTGTGGCATCCTGGACACCACTGTGTCTTATGATCCTTCCCCCACCTCCTCTGCAGGATTCCTGGAACTCAGCCTAATGTTTGACTGTAGGTCTTGCATCTGTTTCCATCAGTTAGTTGCTGGGTGAAGCCTCTGATGACATCTGGGGCAGTCGAAACTTATGAGTATAGCAGAATATCATTAGAAATAATTCCATGGACTTTTTTTTTCCCATTCCTGTTTGATTCTATGCTAGGTCTCTGGGCTATCGAGCCTCAGGGTTGAGCTCCTTCTAGAGGTATTGGTCTCTAGCTCTGCCAGTTATTACTTGGTCACTCCTACAATTTCTGCCATTTTTATCCCAGCTCATTTGTAGCCAGGAGGAATTGTAAGTCAAAGAGTTTGTGGCTAGATTTCTAGCTGGAAGGAAATCTTCCTTGGCTACAGAAGATGCCTGGTTCAGGCTCTATATCTGCTATTGCTAGGAGTCTTGTAAGTTTTAATTGCCATTACTCTTTTGTGTTAATACTTAGTCAAAAGTATTAACAGTAAGCAGTAAGCAGTAAGGTGGTCAAGGTTGGAGTGAGCCTATTGCGGGCTTCTTAACATAACTATAGACTGAAATCCTTTGCAATGAGTGTGGGATATGCCTTGACCAGAGTCAAGTGTTACAAGAGATTGTAAGCATAAGAAACCATTACCATGTTTAGTCATGTTGAGAAACCTAGCACGGATTTGTCCTCACAAAACAAGTATTTTCAGCACAGCCAGGGAGTTCTGGGTAACAGACTGAAACTCCTAGGGCATTTGATTTCACTTAAAGCTTAAGTGTATTAGTTGAAGATTTAAGATTAAAAAAATGACTTGAGAGAACATCCAAAGACCCTCCTTTCCCATTGCTTTTTATGTGTAATACCAAGGTGTTTGGCACTAAATTATTTCCAACTCTGAAACTTTACATCAATATTAAAAAATAAATCAAAACAAACAATAACAACAAATCCCCTGAAAAACTATTTCAAAGAAACAAGCAGTCTTATCTGTTGTTCATTGTCTTAGAAATGAAGTCTTGTAACCTGATATCAAGAAACAAATTAAACTTCAAATAGCCTTTATATTTTCAACTGAGGATGTTTACCCTTTTAAGAAAAAACTTTTCATGGAATTGCATAATGAGTTCTGCATTCATTAATGTGCCTTAAACATTTGTAGGGAACATACATTATGTTCTGAACTAAACTTCCAATAATTTAGCATCATGTGCAGTTGGGACATTTCTTGATGGAATGAGATGAGAGACAAGAGCGATAATTATCTAAATAGTGTTGGCTCTATCAATTCTTTGAAGCTACTGAACATATCCATCTGACCACTTCACAGAAAAGGATGGCCTATTACTTTCTACTCAACTACATTTTATATCATGCCCTATCTGTGTCACTTGGGAAGCAGCTTGTTTTAAACAGCTCCGAGGATCTTCAACTTTACTTACTGTGGCTGACACCTAATTGTAGGAAGGTAGAAGGCCAACACTTAACCAAATGATGCTTGCAACAACTGTAAAATCCAGCAGGGATTAAGCAAGTTTGGTCTTAAAGCTTACTGCCCACCCCACCCCAAAGAGGGCTATATCTGTAGACAGGCCCTTGAATGCCCTTCAGAGAGGAAAATAGGGTTTCTCAAAGGTCTCCAGCTCTGCCTATGCAGAGGCTACAGATGACCTGTTCCACCTCAGTGCTCTTGTCATTAAAGGTCTTCTGCAGAGATGCTGTGGAACCAACCACTGAAGGCAATACAAGGATGACACAAGGGAAGGAGAATCCTTTAGAAGTACAAATTTCTCCAATGGCAGTCAATCAACATTTTCCATTTTCTGCAGGGAAATTAGCACCTCAAACATGACTGTTTTTGTGGATATTACTTATTTTATCCATGTTTGCATCTGTGTCTTGGCCACTTCTGTGTTTTATTTCCTGAACTTTTAATCTGGGCCTAGTCTAAAGTAAAACTGACAATGGGGTATTTGTTAAGATTTTGATGCCTGAAAGTTACCAAATGTAGTTACCCAATGAAGAAAGGAGAAGGAACAAAGAGAAGCAGGGAGAGGGAGAAAGAGAGGGAGAGAGAGAGGGAGAGGGGGAGGAGAGAGGAGAGAGGGAGAGAGGAGAGAGAGAGAGAGAGAGAGAGAGAGAGAGAGAGAGAGAGAGAGAGAGAGAGAGAGAGAGAGAGAATTTTTCTGATATTCTGCTTCTGGGCTCTCTTGACTAACACCTGCTCTAGTTGTCTCTGATGCCCTCTGCATAAATGTAGTTTTGCCCTTCTTACCCCTTCAACAAAGGTAATATTTCTATACAATTTTACTTGTAAACACAGAGCCTAAGTCTTTTAATACCAAACAAGGCAATGTGTGGTATACATATGTTCTTTTCTTTGGATGGCATAGAGTTGCATGCAAAGAGTCTTGGAGGCACACAAATTTATTGCATAGAAGAAGAAATTTAGATTCCCAAACTAGTGATTTTTCAAATTTTATTCTCATGAGATTTTCAGGAATTGTCTAGTTTTATACATTGAAATTCTTGTTTTGTTTTAGTTTCTGTATATCCATATATATTTGTTCTTTTATTCTGGAGATTTTGTATAATTGTACATAGAATTATGGTGCATTTCATATCATTAATAAATAAATCAACATATCATTAATAAATAATTCCTATGAATTACATTAGTATTACTATATTAGAGTTCATTTTTTCATTTTTATATAATGTCCTTTTCTGTTATATACTCTTTCTGGGATATCATATTGCATTTAGACATCTTATCTCTATGGATTTCTGTATGACATGACAGCTCCAGTGGCTTCCCTTGGTTTGAACAATGGGATAGTTTGGAGTTGTACTGGTTTGAATTTTAGAACGTTTGATACAAGCTGATCAGATGATAGCTAGAATTTAGCAACTGGCAATTTAAAGCCATATAATTATTGCAGATCAATTGAAGAAAATTAGTGAGGATTAACTATTTCATATTCTAGTTGGGTCAAGAAAATGTTTTACAATTAGCGAAAGTAGCTGTTAAGTGTTTTATTTACTCTTTGGTGTTGTTTTAAAAATCCAATAATGTACTGGGTGGTCATGACACACGTCTTTAATCCCAGCACTCAGGAGGCAGAGACAGGCGGATCTCTGTGAGTTCATGACCAGCCTGGTCTACAAGAGCTAGTTCCAGGACAGCCTCCAAAGCGACAGAGAAACCGTATCCAAAAAAAAAAAAAAAAAAAAAAAAAAAAAAAAAAAAAAAAAAAAAAATCCAATTATGTATAACACAATTTCTGAGAAAATTTCTGAAATTTTCTCTAATTTGGAAAAGTAGCCATCAGTGTTTACTCTGAAGGAAGAACGGACAGAACCAGAAAGTCAGGCTCCACAGTGAGCAAGTGCTGTATGAGGCTTTCAGTGAAATTCCAATTCCGGTTTCTTGTCCTTTATTTTTTGATTTCTCTTGGATAGAGGGTATTTGCATAACTGACTCGCCATCTAGTGGCATCAAGTGGAAACGAAAAGGATATCCCTTCCTGGAGCATCGAGCTGCGCAAGGTAGCTCTTCACCTTGAAAGCAACACTCGATGGAATCCACCATTTCTTCTAATATATTAAACTATTGTATATTTTATGCCTTTGAAGGCCTTATTTACCAACTGGAATATCTATGACAAGGGGAAGGCCAGTTCCTGGGTCTAATATTTTAGCTGAAAAATTTGGAGACAATTCCTAATGAGTTAGCAGGACAGTGAAGAATAGAGTGTGATAATAAATATGTTGGAATTTTTTAATTTCTGGTTTCTTGAAAAGCACACATCCATCATTGTTGGAAGCAATGAGCTGAACAGTCTTTTTCAAGAAAGAAATGCAGATTTGATGGACGGAAGGAGAGACTAGAAGAATCCCATGTCCTGATAGTTAGCACCCCGGTTTTAGGGCACCATGTAATCCTGTAATTGTTGACCACTGGGTATGGGAGGTTCTTATGTCTTCTGGTCACTCTATTTTGCCTTATCCTGGAGCTGATGTTCGAACACAGTTCCTAAACCACATACTCATTGCTTGTGACTATTCTCAACCACATACTAAATGCGTTTTTTTGCTCTTCCATTTATTCAAAAAAATTTATTGAACACAACTACAAATAGAGAATAGTATGATGGACTTTTGAGTGTTTGCATTATTAGTGTTAAAACATGGCCTTCCCATTTAAACATTCACTGAACAAATATTTTAAATGTTGTCTGTACTAAATATTTAAGTATGTGATGTATAGAGATCCAGTGAGACAGGCATGAAAAGTTCCTGCTCTTGGGAAATGCACAGTCTGGTGGAGGGAAACAGATGCACAGGTGCACAAAACAAACAAGTAAAAGACCTAGCCAGTACTGATGGCTACTTCGGGTCATTTGGTCAGAAGCTAACTTTGTCTGAACAATGAGGATTCAGTCAGATGAATAGCGGTCATGTGAGTGTGATGCCAGTGAAAGGACCAGCTAGTGACAGATGAGGAAGACAAGTCTGCAATGCTCTAGATATAGAGGATGAAAATTCCCCAAGTGAAGATTCTTGTTGTTCTTTCCCTTTTGTATCTTCCCCACAAAGAGACAGTTTTCAGCAAGCAGTCTGACAACCCACATCAACTGTGTTCTGAACCCCATCACAAGGAATCACATTAAGTTCTTCATCAATATTGTGCTGTGTCCAAAGAGTAGTTCAGCAGAAGCTTCTGTGACCTTTGAGCATCTGTTGCGAATGTATGTATGCTCTGGTTCTGATCTAGGCACTTTGCACAGCATAATCCTTCACTTGATCTCCTCATTAGCATAAGGAATAAATGGTATTTTTATTTTAAAGACATGCCTACAAACAGCCTAGATTCATGCTCTGATTTCTTTTGTACCTCAAAGGGAGGAGAAACAGAAGAGTCATGGACAATGTAACTCTATTTAGAAGCAATCTTAATATAGGGATACCATTCAGGAGACTTAGTGTTCAGCAGAAGCTCTGGCTATATATCTATGTCCTGTACATGCCTTCTCAAACTCACCCAGCTGTATCCACTAATACACTCATTGTTTCTGAAAGATAATATTTCTACAAAATGGCCACTAATACAGGTATGATTGTGAAGGAAATATTCATTTTGCCTCAAAAAGTTTAGCTTTAAAAATAAAGATAAAAGCCAAGCTGTAGTGGTGCATGCCTTTAATCCCAACACCCTTGAGGCAGAGGAAGGCAGATCTCTGTGAGTTCTAGGCCAGCCTGATCTACAAAGAGAGTCCCAGGACAGCGTATAAGGCTACACAGAGAAACCAAAAAATGTATATATAAAAGTTTTCAAACAATGCAAAATGAGAAATAATCAATTTACTATTTAGTTTAGTGAAAACCAGCAGTAAAAGAATAAAATTATCTGCAAAGAAATTTGTCATTACAATGAAGCAAAAATAAAATATAAATAGCAATTCTTGTTGGAGTAAGTAGCTATGCAATAAAAATTTACATATTAAGAGATGAAGCTAAAAAAAATCAGAGTCTCATAGGACTGGGTAGATGGCTGAGTAGTAAAGTGTATGCTGCCCAAGCATGGTGAGCAGGGTCTAGATCCCCTGCACCTGTCTAAATGGTAGGCAGGCATGTGGCTTGTCTGTGAGTGCAGCACTCCGAAGGCAGAGGCAAAGATCCCAGAACAAAGCTGACTAGCAAAAGTAGCTGCAATGGCAAGCTCTGGGTTCACTGAGACATGCTGCTGAGTGAACATATAGGCAGTGAACAAAGAAGACTTCTGACACCAACCTTGTACCTCCACATGTGGCCAAACACATACAGGTCTCCATATGTACAGACACATGCACACACACCATAGATACAAGCAAAAACAAAAACAAAAAAACAAACAAACCAAAGCTATCAAATGAATCACTGGGCGATGATCATTGTGCAGATCTTTATTAATACAGAAGAAGGCATTTATCTGAAATTTTTGTTAAATTTTTAAAAGTAAACATATTTTAATAGAGTCATATTCAGAATATAAAACCTTCTACAGAAAAAAGCATGAGCAAATGCAGTATACAGATATCCTCAGAGATAAGAGATCATTTAAAAGAAAAGATCAGAGACTGGAACAGGATGCATCCTGTTATGTGCACAGTCACAGTGACAAGCATTTGTAAATGAATCTTCCTTTGATGTGGGCCCCATGGTAAGCTCACAGAGAGCTCCATGGCTGTGTTTCATCATGTATTCAGATGGAAGCTTGTCAGTAACAATATGTGGTGATTAGCAGCAGGACTGAACCCCACCTGTGTAATCAGGCAGAAACTCATAAATCTCTGCTATGGCTCACCAGGCACATTCTCACCAAAGGAGAGACTGAGAAAGATTATGACCTTGCCTGCTCTCTACCCACAGCTTGCTAGCACAACGCACTTGTCCTAGACAGCAAAGTCCTCTTCTATAAGCAGACACTAATGCTAGCCTTGCAAAATTCCTATCTTCAACTCAGAAAGCCCTGGTGATTCTTTTAAACAGTAGTTAACACCCCCAGTTATTTGGGAAAGTTCTCTTCATCAGACATACCATTTGGATATGGACACTGAGTACACTACAACACACTATTCAAATGTATGGCTTCACAGAGATCTTAGATACTGACAAAGGGAAAAACCATGTTCATAGAAGCATTATTTGTAATAGTCAGAACCTGGAAGCAACCTAGATGCCCCTCAACTGAAGAATAGATAAAGAAAATGTGGTACATTTATACAATGGACTATTACTCAGCAGAAAAAAAACCAATGGAATCTTTAAATTCACAGGCAAATGGATGGAACCAGAAGAAACCATCCTGAGTGAGGCAACCCAGTCACAAAAAGACAAACGTGGTATGTAATCACTTATATATTGATATTAGACATAGGGCAAAGGATTACCAGCCTAAAATCCACACCATCAGAGAAACTAGGAAGCAAGGACTACCCCAAGAAAGACATACATGGTCTCCCAGAGAAGGGGAAAGGGACAAGAAGAGCTCCTGAGCAAATTGGGAGTACTTGGAGGGGAGCATTAGAAGAAAGAGAAGGGTAGAAGAGGCGGGGGGAGGAGGACATGAGGGATCAGGAATATTGAGTCAGGGGAAGAATAGGAGAGAGCAAGAAAAGAGATACCATAATAGAGGGAAACATTATAGGTATAAGGAGAAATCTCGCACTAGGGAAATGTCCAGAGATCTACAAGGATGACCTCAACTAAGAAGCAGAAGCAGACACCCACAGCTAA